>NC_053022.1:357528265-357800502 GCF_003073215.2 Triticum urartu
ATAAACATATCATTCTCATGGTCTAGCAAATATTGTTCTAATGGATCAGTAGGAGGCACGACAATAGAAGCAAGACCAATAATTTCATATTTACTAGGCAATTCTTTATCATGGGGTTGTCTACAAAATTTAGAAAAATTAAACTCATGAGACATATCATCCAAACCAATAGTAACAACATCCTTCTTGCAATCTATCTTAGCATTAACAGTGTTCAAGAAGGGTCTACCAAATATAATGGGACAAAAGCTATCTTGAGGGGAACCAAGAACAAGAAAATCAGCAGGATATTTAGCCTTCCCACACTAGACTTCAATGTCTCTAAAAATCACAATTGGTGAAATAGTATATCTATTAGCAAGCTTAATGGTAACATCAATACCTTCTATCTCAGCTGGTGCAATATCATGCATAATTTCTTTGTATAAGGAAATAGGTATTGCACTGGCACTAGCACCCATATCAAACAAGCCATGATAACAATGATATCCTATTTTAACAGAAATAACAGGCATGCCTACCACAGGTCTATGTTTATCTTTAGCACCAGGTTTAGAAATTCTAGCAGTCTCATCACAGAAATAAATAACATGCCCACCGATATTATCAGCTAGGAGATCTTTAACAATAGCAATATTAGGTTCAACATTAACTTGCTCAGGAGGTGTATAAGTTCTAATACACTACAAAAAAATACACTTCCGTGATGATACATGTTTGTCACAGTAGGTCGCGTTTTTTGTCATGCATGTACATCCATGACGATTCTATGACAGAATCAAGATAGTCATACCTGTGCTGTCGTAGAAGTGTTCCATGACATTACCAAAATTATCATCACGGAAGTGTCCACTTCCATGACGATAAATCACGCGTCATAGAAGTGCTTTCGTCAAGGGTGAGCGACAAGTGGCATCCACCGTAACGGAACGCTGTTAAGCTACCGGGTCAGATTTTGGATCTGATAACCCGTTAACAGCCCTGACCAATGGGAAATTTCCACGTGTAAAATTCTGATTGGCCGAAGGTAACACCTGTCAGCTCGTCAGTGGGCCAGATGTCACCCGTCCATTGGAGGAGACATGCCTATGATACATCGACACGTGGCTAGGCCCAACAGAGGCCCATATAGGTTAAAAAGGCTGGTCTAGTCAAAGGCCCGTAGAACTTAATCAGGTACTAGTGGGCCAGCCCAATAACGGCCTGCTTAATAAAGGCCCATTTACGGCCTGAAGCCAGATCTGGCCCATTAATTGTTCGCCCAATATTTGGGCCCATTTACGGCCCGAAGCCAGATCTGGCCCGTTAATTGTTCGCCCAATATTTGGGCCCATTTGCGGCCCAAAGCCAGATCTGGCCCTTTAATTGTTCGCCGAATATTTGGGCCCAACTACAGCCCAGTGACTTTCGGCCTGTTAGAGGTCTGATGTAGACATGGGCCCATTTCAGCCCGGTGTGACTTTCGGCCTGGGAATGGCCCGTGCTGTCCATGGACCATATATGGTCCGACGGGACATCGGGCCCACTAACGGCCCATGCTAAAGGTGGCAACAGGTAAGCCCAACGTGACTTTGGGCCTGTTAAAGGCCTGTCACGTAATTCGGCCCATTGATGCTTGTGCTAAGCTTTCAGCCTCTTAAAGGCCCATGATATCAGTGGGCCAACTAAGACCCAAGATATGTTTCGGCCTGGTAACGGCCCGTGAGCTAACTGGGCCCAAAACGGCCCGGTCTACATTTCAGCTTGCTGAAGGCCCGTCGACGACTAGTGAAAATTGAGGCCCAACATGCATTTTGGCCTGCTAAAGGCCCGTGGTTTCATCTCGGCCGTAACAGGCCAGTACAATATTCAGCCTGTTAATGGCCCAACACTACCTGGGCCAAACTAAGCGTTGGGTCGACAAAAGGCCCAACTAAAATATATGCCGGTGTAAGTTTGGGCCTGGCGCAATGTGTGAAGGCCCCAATCATTCGGGCCCAAGAAAGACGCAGGCCGGCCCAATTGTGGCCCGCTAAAAACCTGGCCCGTTAGAGTCGAATGTTTCGGTCCGGTCGACTACATCTGATTTTTTTTCAGATAGCGAATGATGGCAGTAACTAGTAGGAATTAAGAACAAACCTACTCTATACAATAAAGAAATTACGGCATAGTAACTAAGAATAAACCTACACTATAAAATAAAGGATTTAAGGTATATTACATCCACTGGGCATCGAAGTTCGCCACCAGTGATCATAAAGCGCAACGAAGAAGCAGATTACAAAAACTGGGCACCATTGCAGCGTAACAAAATAATACTGAACCGAGACCACTTCCAAGACAGTTCAAGAAAGGTTAGCCTTGCGGGGGAACTGCTACGCAAGCTGCTGAGCAAGGCTGTGAGACCGGCCTAGCATGTCGGTCATAGCTTCCAGGTGTAGCTGTTTAGCGATGAGGTTCTCATTGGTGTTCTCCGCAATCTTTCTTAGAGATAGGACTGCAAGTCGAAGTTGAGTTACAGAATGCCTTTCTGCTAGAACTTGGGACTGAAGAAGTCGAACTGATTCAGACAACGAATTTTGTGAGCTTGTCTGACTGTTAGTCTCAAGTAACTTGAACAATGCATCAGACAAGACTTTGGGTTGTCTCGCTATCTTCAAGATGTTTTGCCTTCTTTGCTGCAATATATGTCTGGTTTGTCTCACAGCCTTCAGCAGACTTGTGCATGCCATCAGGCATATCACCCTGAAACAAAGCAGAGAGATGACATGTTTTGCACGTGTATAAACAAAGATGATAACTGTTCTGTCAATTCTATCCAATTTCAAATTAGAAAATAAAGAGTAAGTTCAAAATATCAATAGCATAATTTGGCATTGTTCATAATGCGGGGAGCTTCACCACACTACTGGATTACCATGTCAACATAACAAGCATAGATGAAGGGCAAAGAAAATCATTGTATCTATTTTGGATACTGTGCATGGCATGTTGTTCATATCATCAGCCACATCAGTAAGATAAAACAGGAGATGACAAGGTGCAAACGTGGGCTGCTTCACCACACACTGGATTATAGATCCACAAAAACAAGCATACATATAGGGAGTATTAAGTAATGTGCATGGTATGAATAAGAAATTTGGTTTTACAAGTAAAACTTAGAACTTATGGTTCTTACGAACATGCATTTTGGTAGAAATAGCAAACTAAACAGCAGTAAACGATAGGGAGTATGAGCAAATTAAACAGCAGTTGAGGATAAAGGCTTTAAAAGGACTGACTTACATTAACAGTTAACACCGGCTTTATAATGCCCTTATCCATGTCAAGGGAAGGAAACTCAAGAATTTCAGCAATCTTCTTCATAAGCATTGCCTGTACTCTACATTGTAGAGAGTAATTATAGATATGATAATACTGGAAGGGATAGAGGATAATGAAGATAAGGTGCAGATTGATGCTACATAATCAACTACCAATCCCTGGAAGTACAAGCGTTACAGGACAAAATGTATTGACAAGAGCAATGGGCTACACTTCTGCACTGGCATTTTCTGTGTATTCTACTTGTTGGTAAGATTAAATATAGATCAGATCTTTTTTAGTAAATGGCGGGCGAGGGAGATAAGATGTAGAATGCTACAAAATGAACCAATCCCTCTTCCCATAATACAAGAGTGTTTTGAACACTGGTGTACTATACAAAACGTTCTTATATTATGGGACGGAGGGAGTAGCTGTTAATGTAATTACAGTGATAGACCACGTTCAGTCCTTACAAGAGGACTGCAGAGCTAAACCTCTTCAAAAGCATTGGGTTGATTCTAAATTTATGTAAGAGTCCATAGGATCTTATAATGTCCACCAAATGGACGATTACGAGGCTAACATGTGCAGTGATGCTACATAATCAAACAACTATGACAGTAAGTATGGTCATACAAGGCAAGAGGTACTCACAAGAGCAATGCAGTGTGGAGTATAGTTGCGAGATTCTGTGGTCCCTTGAGAACGAATGTTCTTCTGCTAACAGTTTTCGTACAAGTGAGACATTAAGGCAAATGCAGAAATGTAGTTCAAATTGTGATGTGATATCATAGACAGTATCTTACGCTGCAGCCGAGACCAATGTGTAACAAGAGTATTCCAGTCACTGTCGGATAAATGTAGCACCGGAGACTTTACAGAAATTTCGTTCAGAGGCTTGCCATCGAAGTGCGCTTGCCTTAGGTAGGAACGATACTTCATCAATGAGTGCTTGAAAAGCGCGACCAACCCTTGCTCGTCATCACAATCCAGTTTGCTCCTCGCCTATTTAAAAGAATGAAATCTTGTGTCTTCTGTCAGCAGAAACATATGCAGTAATGACCATGAATAACATTAGTACATTACTTACGCGTAAGTTGCGGAGGAAGACTGGAAATTGTTCTGTGTCTGCGGTATAATCTTTCCATGAAGGAAAGATGCGCACAAAGTTCCTGACAACAACATAAGCTTCGTCTTCTAAACTAGGAAGAAATGGAACAGGGGTCCTATTTGCTGCAATTGGGGCTCTCTCTGGTTCGAAAAGGGATTTGGCAACTGGATTTGGTGTACTCTTTGCTGGAATAGGGGGTTTTATGTCGTATAGCTGGTGCTATGTCAACTGGCATAATCATACTATTTGCTGCAGTTGGGGTCTGCTGAGTTGGGGCATCAGAAATGACCAGTGTAGTAGGGCCAGAGTCTGCTAGAATTGGGGTATTTTGTGGGTCAGGTGATATTGCAACTACACCTAATGGGCTATTTGATTTATGAGGTGCCACTACCTTTTCCAAATACTTTGCTTGTACTCCTCCTCGATCAGCAATCGCCCTCTTCCCTTTGAACATCTGATACACAAGAACAACATTTGAATGGATAAATATGGTATGATGACAGATGAAATATGTACTGAAAATCGATAGGCAGGGCGTATTTGTAACGCCCCAAGACCGATGTGCCAGGTGTCCTCCAGTTATTCGCTGTTGTTGCCTTGTCATTGCTTGCGTGTCATGCATTGCATATCATGTCATCATGTGCATTTCATTTGCATACATGTTCGTCTCATGCATCCGAGCATTTTCCCCGTTGTCCGTTTTGCAATCCGGCGCTCCTACGTCACCCGGTGTCCCTTTCTACCTCTTTTTTGTGCGGGTGTTAAAAGTTTTTGGATTGGACCGAGACTTGTCATGCGGCCTCGGTTTACTACCGGTAGACCACCTGTCAAGTTTCGTACCATTTGGACTTCGTTTGATACTCCAACGGATAACCGAGGGACCGAAAAGGCATAGTGTGTGTTGCAGCCGAACACCCTTCCAAAGTGGCCCAAAACCCACCTAAACCTCCTCCATCATCTCGGTCGTTCGATCACGATCGCGTGGCCGAAAACCGCACCTCATTTGGACTCTCCAAGCTCCCTCTACCTATAAATATGTGATCCCCTCCGAAATTTTCGCGCAGTCTAACCCTAGTCTTCTTCATCCTCGCTCCGCCGGACACGTCCGCGCCGAGCCGGACAATGTCCACCGCCGCCACCACCTCACTCCGGCCTATTGGAGCTCGCCACATCGCCCCGCCGCCGCTCCAGGCCAACCCCCGAGCGCCACCCGGCCTCCTCTCTCCTCCGCCGCCGCGGGGCCCGCGCGGCCCAGATCCGGCCCGCGGGGCCTGAACCGCCGCCGCCCCGCGCCTGGGCGTCCCCGCCGCCTCGGGCGCCCCACGCCACCGCACCCGCCAGGCGCCGCCGCCCGCCTCTTTCGCCGCCTCGCCACCTCATCGCCGTCTCGCCGCGCCGCCCATGCTCCACCGCGCCTTGCCTCCGCCCCGCTCGACCGGACTCGCCGGTGCACCGCTGCAGAACCGCCCGAGGTCACCGCGTCCTTCTCCACCACGCCGCCTACGCCACCTCGCCGTTCTCCCTCACCGGCGACGGCCATCTCCGGCCGGATCCCCAAGTCCGGCAAGTTCTCCTCCGGCCACCTCGGACTCCGGCGGCCCCATCTCCATTTCCGGCGAGAGCCGAGCTGCTAAGTGCCCTGGATCTCAGATCTAAAAATCCCCTCGGGTTGACTTTTTCCCTCCGAACCCTAATTATTTTGCAATCTTTGTCATGCCATAACTGTGCATCCATTGCTCCGATTCGTGCGTGTAGCATATCAAAATGTTCGTCTCGACGAGTAAATCATTTCATCTCATTGCATCATTTTCATTTGATCTCATCTTGATGCCCGAAATGCTGTTGGAAGAGGGCTATGTGATGAATTTGTCAGATCTGTTTCAATAAATAGTCTTTTGTCATTTTTGCCATGATTTATGTGTGCATGCTATGATCCCGAGTTCTACATGTGTTTTGTTATATGCCATGCCATCTTTACAGGGGTGTATGCCATGTATTTTTGTGATATTTGTGGTGACTAGCACAAGCATGCAAAGTAGCTTACTCGTTGATGCTGATTTCAGGGACTTAGAATTTCACTAAGTCCTTGCCCTGTCCTTATTTTTATGCCATATGTTCATGTTGTTTCCTAGTGATCCGTGCCTCTTTTGAGGATGATCAGTAAGGATGTTTTGTTAACATTGTGGTGCTCTATCCATCCATGTATTTGTTTGCAATTATGGAGCACCCTAGCTTGAGTCAATCGAGCTCTACTTTTGCTATAAAATAATCCTAGCAGATTGTTGACATGTTTAGCGATTTTGCCGAGGATGTTGCTATTGATCCGTGCATGCTATGTTATTGTTCTTGCCATGTCTAGCTTCTATGCCATGTCTTCTTGCTGAGTGTATGCTTAGATTGTCATGCCATGCTCTGTAGTGAGTGCATCGAGCTCGTAAACATGCCTACTTGTTATCTGTTTTGCATGCTCCAGTTTTTCACTAAGTCTGAATCTGTTTATGTTTTTGCTATGTTCACATGCTTGCAATTGTATTTTCTGATCCCTTTTGGCTCAAGGTCACTAAGGGACTTTTGTTAAGTGCTTGGAGTAGCTTCATGCCATGCCTTGTTTTGCCATGTTAAGTTCCTGTTACTTGTAGTTTTCATGCTCTAAAGTTGCTTCCTGATGATAAATTCCAGACTTGTGTTGATTTCACTAAGTCTGAAACCTGTTATCTTTTGCTCTTTTGTCATGCTTGTTTGAACCTGTTAATGAGTGAATTAGCCATAGCTCAGTGTTCATCTTTTTTCAAGCATCATGTGTGAATCCCTGCCATGTATTTTGTTGCTATGTTTGAGTGCTGTAAAATATTTATCATGATGCATTTAGTTGGTCACTTGCTGATTATCGCAGACCGGTGCCATATTTGTTTTGCTTGCCATTTCCAAACCGTGCATCCGATTCCGGTGATCTTTATATCGATTTCGACCGAAATCAACTCACCTTTCCAGTGGAACTCTTGGATTTCCAAGTTGAGGCCAGGTTCAATCATTCCTTTCCAAATCATGCATATGCATCGCATACCACATTCCGCATATCATACCATGTTCATGTGTTGGTTGTTTACTATGTTGTGTGCTTCTTTCCGGTGTTGCTTCTTCGGATTGGTCATGATAATGTTGCGTTTGTGAGGACCCGTTCGACTAAGTCCATTTATCTTCTTCATGGACTTGTTCTTCTTCCTTGCGGGATCTCAGGCAAGATGACCATACCCTCGAAATCACTTCTATCTTTGCTTGCTAGATGCTCGCTCTTTTGCTATGCCTATGCTAAGATACCTATCACTTGCTTATCATGCCTCCCATATTGTTAAGCCAAGCCTCTAACTCACCTTGTCCTGGCAAACCGTTGTTTGGCTATGTTACCGCTTTGCTCAACCCCTCTTATAGCGTTGTTAGTTGCAGGTGAAGATTGGAGCTTGTTCCATGTTGGAACATGGATATTTTGTTGGGATATCACAATATCTCTTATTTAATTAATGCATCTATATACTTGGTAAAGGGTGGAAGGCTCGGCCTTATGCCTGGTGTTTTGTTCCACTCTTGCGGCCCTAGTTTCCGTCATATCGGTGTTATGTTCCCGGATTTTGCGTTCCTTACGCGGTTGGGTTATAATGGGAACCCCTTGACAGTTCGCCTTGAATAAAACTCCTTCAGCAATGCCCAACCTTGGTTTTACCATTCGCCACCTAGCCTTTTCTTTCCCTTTGGTTCTGCAGACTCAAGGGTCATCTTTATTTTAACCCCCCTGGGCCAGTGCTCCTCTAAGTGTTGGTCCAAACTGAGTTGCCTGCGTGGCCACCTTGGGGAAACTTGAGGGTTGGTTTTACTCGTAGCTAGTCTCATCTGAGTGTGCCCTGAGAACGAGATATGTGCAGCTCCTATCGGGATTTGTCGGCACATTCGGGCGGTGTTGCTGGACTTGTTTTACCATTGTCGAGGATGTCTTGTAACCGGGATGCCGAGTCTGATCGGATTGTCTTGGGAGAAGGAATATCCTTCGTTGACCGTGAGAGCTTGTGATGGGCTAAGTTGGGACTCCCCTGCAGGGATTTGAACTTTCGAAAGCCGTGCCCGCGGTTATGGGCAGATGGGAATTTGTTAATGTCCGGTTGTAGAAAACCTGAAGTTGATCTTAATTAAAATACACCAACCGCGTGTGTAACCATGATGGTCTCTTCTCGGCGGAGTCCGGGAAGTGAACACGGTGTTGGAGTAATGCTTGATGTAGGTTGTTCTAGGATCAATTCTTGATCATAGTTGTTCGATCGTGCTTTGCCTTCTCTTCTCGCTCTCTTTTGCGTATGTTAGCCACCATACATGCTAGTCGCTTGCTGCAGCTCCACATCATACCTCTTACCCTACCTATAAGCTTAAATAGTCTTGATCGCGAGGGTGTGAGATTGCTGAGTCCCCGTGACTCACAGATACTTACAAAACCAGTTTGCAGGTGCCGGTGATACCGTGCAGGTGACGCAACCGAGCTCAAGGAGGGGCTCGATGAAGATCGTGTTCGTTATGTTGTTCCGTTTCCAGTTGATCAGTAGTGGAGCCCAGTTGGAACGATCGGGGATCTATGTAGCATTTGGGGTAGTCTTCTTTTATTTTGGTTCCGTAGTCGGACCTTGATTGTATCTGGATGATGTAATGCTTTATTCATGAATTGTGTGAAGTGGCGAATGTAAGCCAACTATGTATCTTTTTCCCTTATGTATTACATGGGTTGTGTGAAGATTACCTCACTTGCAACATTGCTTTCAATGCGGTTATGCCTCTAAGTCAAGCTTCGACACGTGGGAGATATAGCCGCATCGAGGGCGTTACAGTATTCACATACACGATGTGTAAACTAAGCTAATGGCAGTTCAACAAAGTAGAAGCAATGCAAAGCATCAGTTGCAAGATATGTGCGAGCAATGTAACCTTGGAAAGTTAGAGCAAGTACCTTGATGGGTGAATAAGATAGGGCATCTTCCTCTGACTCCTCCACTAGGGAGCTACATTGACTTAGGTCTCCCTCTAGCTCTAAATCACTGTTAGGATCATATTCCGAGCATGAATCTGTAGGTGGAGAGCGTTTGCATTGCATTGCATCCAGACTTGATTTTAGTCCCTTAATGCCAAGTTTGACAGCCATGGCATTGTTCTGCTTTATTCTTTTCATGCGCGCAAGCTCATAATCATTATGATGCTGTTCAGAATATGAGATTCGTGAAAACATAAAAAGTAGTCAGATTATCTATGGAATGCATTGCAGATTCAACTCGGAGAGTGTCTCCCTATAAACCCCTGCAGATGCAAAGTTCACCTCCCCAACCGTGCTGACCAGACCACACACAGAAATACAAACCCCTTATGTCTCTATAACAGGCAGGCACACATTTTAAAACTGAAGTAGGAACATTAGAATCATATGAAATTCGTATTTGAACAAATAAACTAAGCAATTATGAGTGGCGTAATGTTTAGCTTCAAGGGTGGAGTGTTGGTAGTGCGACACAAAGCAAGTAGGCAGATTGTATTCCATGTAAAAGATCGAAACATATGTAAAACCTAGAAATGACACTTTCTTTCTATACAATGCAGTGTTTGTTACCCACACATGATCGAAGAGATCACATAGAGAAATACTATTCACTCATGTCTACGGTTCCAGTATTTAGAAACAGGGTGGTCCACCCTTAAAGAATATTGACAACAAATATGACAAGGAAAGCATAGATGTAGTGAATCAATCATTTACTTGTGAGCTTACTAGGACAAGAATGCAGAATTGTAACTGCAGTAAGAGACCGTCCAAAATCTGAATGAAGAAGTTTGTCTAGCACTTATTGTTTGCAACTAATAAATGTGAATAATTGGATATTGTATCTAATGAGTAAGAAAGACAAGTAAAATTGTCAACAAACCTGGCTTGCAGTAGTAATCTGGGTCAATGTCACTACGACCAACAATCCAAAATGACTAGTTTCTGTTCCGAGGGCCGGAATTTTGAAAACCCTGTGAACTTTAGAGGTACTAAAGATTACCTAAATACATCTGAACCATTAAGTGTAGGTAGCACTGAGCACACAACAAACCCTAATGACATTCCTGCGTAATGAGTAATGAATCAATTAGAAAATGGGTGATGATGAGTGGCTGCCGAGTGTTGAGGACGTATCTCAGGATAAATCGGGTTGGCTTGGTGGGTGCTGCACGCCTGAGCCCTGAACGGACTGGGAAGGTAGGCACGGCGGCACCCCCAGGTAGCGGTGACGCTGTTGGGCGAGCGGCTCCTGGCCTCCTGTTAGTCCGGCATCTCCTCCTAGAGTCATGCCGTCCGGGGACGGCAAGTCGCCGGTGAGGCAGGCGGCTAGGGGCGAGTAGAGATCAGAAGCGCGCAGCAGAACAGAGGGGAATCGGGGCCTGGGACGACCCAAAATCCCAGAGTGGGCCGGCCCACCGTGGGCACCCTGTAGAGATACACACCCGAGCGGCGAACATGCATTTTCAAAACTAATTTAGGAACATTTAGCCGACCAATTAAACAACTCTGTTTTAATAATATTAGATTCGTATTTGAACAACTAAGCTTGTTTAGCTTGATGGGTGGAGCAGTGTTATTATGACACGAAGCACATATTCTGATCGTATAGTGATCATAAAAGGGGGAAACTCTAAGCATATTTTTTTAGCAAAAGAGGGTTTCCCCTCCGATTTCTATTAAAGAAACCACCACGGAACCAACATGATCAATTAAACCCTAAGCATGATCAATTAAATCGTATTATGGCTGTGCCATGGCAGATTTGAAGCTGCAAACCGGAGAAATGATATTTAGCATCCATTCTTTGCTTCGAACTAAGAACTAGATTCTAAGAGCTGAAAAGAAAGTAGAGTAACCAAGTTAAGATCTATTTTCTGGTTGAGATCAAAAAGTTGAGGAGATATGAAGTACCCCCTCTCTTGCGGCGCCGTGTAGGCATCGAGGGTGCGATGGATGTCGGTGGCGTTGAAGCAGATCTGCGACGGTAGATGGGTGCATCGAGGGATAAGTCCCGTTGCGGTGGAAGAGAAGGTCATGTGAGCGGCCCCGGCAAAGAGGACGATGGCACCTGAAGCGAGAGGACGCGATGCAAGGCTATTGGTCCGTCGCCGTGGATGAGAAACATCCATCTCTAGAAGTGGACGATGCGGTCTTGGTAGGCGCTCCGGCATGGTGGAGGACGGTGGCGATGGATGTGGTGGAGGACGGCGGCGATGGATGGGGTGGCGGACGGAGGCTGTTGTGGGGATGGGGTGTTCTAGCGCGGACGGTGTATGAATGGGAAAATGGAGGGAGAGGTACGGGGAACCATGTTTTTGGGACGGGCCTGTCTGAAATATGGGAAAGTTACGAACTTAGCACCCATTTAAAATTTGGACGTCTACTCGGTTGGGGATAGGATGGTAATCTCGCATCTCGCCAATATTTGCCCAGAGCGATTTCGGGGGAGGAGAGGGTGGTTGGCACCCATGGTTGGCACCCACGGTGTATGAACGGGGCTGACAGGTAAGGCTGTTGTGTCACGTATGAGTGAAGTTACAAACCTGCCCCTATTGAAAATATTTGCCTACATCGATTTCGGCCGAGTCGAGTTTGTTTTGCCGCCCACCATGTATGAATGGGGAATGGAGGGAGAAACAGAGGTCTTTCGGACGAGCTTGAATCAAATGAGTTTTGTCGCCCATGTTTGACGCCCACCGTGTCGGAATGGGCTCAGAGGCGGTCGTGTCACGTCTAATTGAAGTTACTAACCTACCCCTATTTAGAGCAGTGGAAATCGGGCCGATGGATTGTCCGTGTAATGGGTAGATAGTAATTTCCATCTCCCAAACACTTGGCTTCGGGCAGCCGACGTGGGAGTGGACATTTTGCTGCTTCTTTCGAATTTTGGGACAATAAGCATCCACGTTTACCCTGGCAACTAAATTCTAATCCATTTTGTATTCCTATATAAATCTCTATAAATCATTCTATGTGTTTCTATATATCTTCAAAAGGACGACAAAGATGTATTCCACTGTCATATATGAATATGGTTTACAAATGCCGATACTCAAATTCAGAAACTAGAATCCAGTTTAAGGTGAATTTGAATATTTGGAACACTTCATGTCCAACTCAAATGTCACACGCAGCATAATGTGTACTACCATTTAGATATGTACACAGGCGATGTATCAAGATTCAAATACCGAGTCAATCAACCAAGAATGTATAGAACTAATAGACATATAAACACTTATAGAGTATATAGATCAATAATATCAACTAACATACATAAGCCCAGCCGCTGTACTTTTTTTGGCTACAACATCATCCTTTTTTTTAGCCAGCATCTTGGCCCTTTCCGATGCGTGCCACTTATGGTCCATCTATACTACTACTACTATTGCTGAATGCACATTCAGCCCGATTAGCATATTTGTAGGTCTGGCACAGCAATCCAAATGAAATGTCTCCAAGCCTTATCAATTAATACAGACTTGTGCTCAAATAAAATTACAAACCCAAGAACAAAAAAAACAATTATTACATGATCTCTAAAACAAATGGTTTGATTGATTACATGAACAGACAACACAAAGGTTATTCAACTATGGAAAAGAACATTTCACCTATGATTTACCAAGTAGGAATTTAATTTCCTTTTTTCCTTCAGGACCTTAACAATCTAGTCAGTCTCAGCTTGCTTCGTTTTGAAATCCACCAAATATTTAATGGTTGTCTTGAGTACTGCTTGTGATTGTGTTGTTTGCTTCCTCAACATGTTAACTTCATCTCTAAGTGCAGAAGCAGAATCTCTTTCTACCACTAGTTTAGCCTCTAGAGCATCACCAGTTGGCAATTCATAATGCACGATTGGGCCGGTGCCACTGCTGTGGGATGATGCAACGTCCATGGGGACCTCGCTCTTTGATCTTGGGCTAACCTGTTTTGCCATTAAAGTTCCGATTGGATTTAGAAAAGTTGAAGTTAGCAAAACATCTCAACTGGGAGTTATAACAGCAAACCAGTTAAACAAACAAGGAATTAAAGAGTTTCAATTGGACGCTGAAAAGTAGTTATTAACATCATTGTAACCCGCTGTTGCAGCAGCAAAGCAGTTAAACAAACAAGTAGATATTTAAGTTAAGGCAAACAGGTAATTCTTAACGGTAAGAATCAAACATATAGATAGGCGCAGTCTACAATATGATTAACAGGCTGTGCCATTTTGTAATCAGTAGCAAACTAAATTAAGCCAAGCAACATAATTGAATTTTTTGCAATAAGTGGCTAACTAAAATTCTGAGAAGCAGGTAACTGAACTTACACTAGTTCGTTTTACAGGCACACTGCAACTTCTTTTTCTCTTACAAGGTTGTACGAAGGAATCCATGGCATCAATTGCTTGGATACGCAGTCCCAATACTTCTTTATTCCCACACTGCATGGGTAAGTCGAATGGTTAATCTGGTAAGATGGTGCGTCCTTGATATGTTATATGAGGACGTGTAGTCAGACTAGTTGTAGCCAAACACGTCACACTGGCTTTTACTGTATATTTCATGCGATTACTTTTGGCATATCGAGATCTAAGCAATCTACAATAGGATGAAAAGACTGACACCTTCACATTATTGGCGAACTCAGTTCATAGAAACAAGCAATTCAACCATTCTACGGGTAAATCAAAAGCGCCACTAGAATATTTTTCACTATCCAATCATACACGCAAAAAGGGGCGACGCCACCATAGGGGCTGGTATGGGCAGCCGCCTCTGGTGGCTGGAAAGTGTGCACCTAGTTTGAGTCGTCCAGGTTGGCCCACGCTAGTTTTGTTTGTCCCAACGCATGAGCAGGCAATGTAAAAAATGAAGAAAAATGTTTCAATTTGGATGGGCCAATAACATAAGTTCAAGGCAGGCCCTATAGCAGGCTCGCGGCCCAAACGAGCACCTCCCATATCGATCGACAGCAGGAAAAATCCCAATTCATTTGCTCCAGCCTCCAGTCTGGTTCGCTCCTAACCTAGCTGCCACTGGACAGACCGACACAGCACTTCCTCACGCCCTCGTTGGATGGCGGTCGCCGGGCTTCAAGCGAACGGAAGGACAAGAAGATGAAGATCCAACCCTCGGTGTAGCCTGCGTGGGAGGCAGCGGCCGCAGCACGGGCATGTCATCAAGCTTGCGCAAATGGACAGTCGCAGCTTGCAAGAGTAGCATGCGCAACGAGCAGGTACATCACATCCCTGATTATATCTAATTCAACTCTTCAATTTCTGGGCAATAGTTAAACCTGACGGTGTTGTAAAACTGCTTGTATGTAGGGAATCTATGAGAAAATGAAACCAATTTCTACTTATTTTATAACTCCCCCAATCAATACCGAACTGACTAAATCTGATGTATCTAATCAAGTTTCCAGTGCAAACATACAAGCTCATGTTGTTCTTGAGCCTGAAGTGTATAATGAATAGACTGCTAATGAAGGATTTGATGCAAACATTTTACATGCTCCTGGTGATGAACATATAGTGTCTAATGAGGGATCTAATGCAAGCATTTTGCAAGCTCATTGAAGGATTTAGTGTCTAATGATGATCTACTATGTTGAGAGAGACAGAGATTTGCAGGCATTGATGACAAGAAAATTATAGTGCATTTTCGTAGCTTGAGGAAACGTCGAGGCCATCTACCAGAAAGTCCCCGTATCATGACAACATAGCATAAATACTTTTCTAAATTGTTGTTTGAAACTGTTGGCATACTTGTGCAGGATAGATATATTGATATGCAGTTTGCGCACCGGTTATACGTGCAATTACACTTCGATATTTTCAGCCCAAGAACGAATAATTCAAGCAGGTACAGACCATGTTTGTAGTCCTTGTACACCATGTTGCATTTTGTGTTTTTTGGTGCTTGCATCATTTAGTGTTTATAATCTGAACTACTTTGGATCATTAGCTGGTTTTCAAAGTGCATGTAGCTTCACATTTCTCAAGTTATGTTGATTTCCGGAGTGCAAGTGCCTTCGTATTTTTTAAGTTAAATGTTCACCCCTGGTAACTTGAATTCGTGGATCAGCCATTGCACACAAATCATACACGAATGCCAGTACGAATTAAATGAAATGCAGGGACTTACGCTAGCTTGTTGTACAGGCTCACTGCAGCTCTGCTTGCGCTTGGGATGTTCCATGTACAAGTCCATGTTACCACTTGCTTGGATGTGAAGGCCTTGTGCTCCTTGCATCCCCCTCTGCATTTTTGACACGGCGAATGGTTGATCAAATAAGAGGAATCGACCTTGATGTTGTACCGGAGGACAGATACTTACAAGGTTATAAGGGTGTGCAGGATGTGTACCAGATCCCGTAGTGTCGTCATGCTTCGCTAAAAAATGGATTTGCTTGTTTCAGATGATATCTCCAGCAGAAATAAGAGTTAAAGTCAGAGTTGCATAGGCGTGTAAGCTAAGAGAGCAGTGAAAGGATATCCAAACATCGTCGGAACAGTGCACAAGGGAGTGATGTGTGGATACCTAGTTCAGGTCGGCGTTTGGGCATGCTCGCCTAGCTAGAGTGCGGGTCACTTCAGAGCCATTGAGGGTGATGCACTGGCATTGGCTGGCCGCGCACGGATGCAGATCTTGAGTGGTAGCGGAGCGCTACGATGCGGTGGACGAGACCGTTGGTGAAGCCCCAACAGCCTCGGGCGGCGGAGGTGCGGCGAAGTGCTCGGTGAAGTAGCCCTGGTGAGCTGGGAGATGACGTCGGTGAAGCGCACCTGATGCGGTGGAACTCGGTGTCTGTGAGGCACGTCGGTTGCGGCGGCCGACGTTGTCCGTGGACCACCTAGTGCAGTGGACAAGGGCGTAGATGAGGTAGCTCCGGTGCGGTGGTGAAGCGCGACCATCGTCTTCTTCGTCGTCATCCGGCACAAAGGTGGGGAACGGTGGGGAAAGAGATGAGACGAGGGGCGATTCGAGGGTTGGCGGCGAATTAGGGATTTGAGCAAAATCTGGGCGCAAAAGAGGATGGTGGAGAAGACAGATTTTGCAGGGCTGGAATTGGGGCTGCCAGATATTTCAATCCGAAACGTGGAAGTGCAAACTTATATTGTCATCATCCTTTTTTTGGGGGGGAGGGGGTGGCTGGGTGCTACGCGTCCGTCCGACACACGCGACCACCCCGACAGGACTATGCTTCGGTGCCTTAAGGCACCTGCCTTTGTGTCCATGACATGTGGGCCCAAGAGGTGGCTGGCCCACATGTCAGTGACCCAAAGGCAGTTGCCTTTAAGGCAGCGAAGCAGCGTCCACCCCGACACGACCCTGGTCTGCCTGGTGCGCCTACATTTGAGAATGCAAACAAATCTTCTTTCATTTGCAAACGAATCTGTATGTATTACCATCCCCGTGTTTTCCTTGCAATAATTAGTCATTCGAAACGAGATACTCCATCCGTTCACTTTTGTAAGTCGTTTCAGACAACTTAAAATGAACTATTTTGCACATTGTCTGAAATGTCTTCAAGGTCTTATAAAAGTGAACAGAGGGAGTACTATAAATTAATTAATGAGGAGTTATTTGAAAAAAAAATCGAAACGGTACCCACGCTAATGTGGATTAGAGTGTGTGTCACATAATTATTTATTTGAATTAGACTGTGCGTCACGTAGTTAGTTATTTGAATTGGAGTGTGTGTCACGTAGCGATCTCCAATTCTAATGTGGATTTCGCATTTCACTATATCCATGCTACTTTTTTAGTACAAATTCATATGTATATGATGAACACCATGGTAGTGAGAAAACTTTTGGATGGATTCAAACATATGACCTACAAAATAGCACAACAAACTGAGTCAATGTCAACTTTTCGAAACTTAGTATGGCACGAATTTGAAATAATTACCCGTATGCCTGGTCCTCGGTTCAAATCTTACAATGTACACTGAATTGAAACATCGATATTAAGTCTCGTACTATGTACATTTAAATGTTGTTTTTAGCCCCCCCCCCCCGCCCCCCGCCTGCACAAATGCTACATACTTCATGTATCGGTCAATCTTCCTCTCCTAACCACCTTAGGAAGCTATCGGTTTCCAACACACGTTCATTCTTTCTCTCCATGTTTCGATCTCTAAGTCTCTCAACTACACAACCCCTTTTTCCACTCTGTTACCAA
This sequence comes from Triticum urartu, assembly GCF_003073215.2. Classification (NCBI taxonomy): domain Eukaryota; kingdom Viridiplantae; phylum Streptophyta; class Magnoliopsida; order Poales; family Poaceae; genus Triticum; species Triticum urartu. Next base: position 357,545,907 of record NC_053022.1, read on the forward strand.
ATGTATTTACCTCACACACCCGCCATTGCACCCCATGCCGAGCTCTCCCTCTCCCCCCTCTCCCTCTCACCCTCTCGCGCTAAATACATGCATTGCCTATCTAGCCCCCCAACCTCTCGTGCGCACGCACGCACGTTGTATATCTAGGTCACTCCCTCGAGACTGTCTCACTCTTTCTTCCGCACGGCGGGCCACACTCGCTCAATCTCGCTCTCTTTATCTGAGTCTCGTTTAACCTCGTTTTCTTTCACACACAAATGATATATCTCCCTGTTCGGGCCTCGATCGACACACGCTATACTCTCTCACGCAGATTGTCTATCTAGGTCAGTCCATCCAAGCCGCCGCCACTCTTTCAATCTCATGGTGGGCCACGCTCACTCAATCTCTCTCTCTTTCTCTCTCTCCGTATGTCTCGATTGACCTCGCTCTTTCTCGGACAAAAACGATATATCACCATGTTTGAGCCCAATTCGACCTATTCACATTTTATACTCTCTCACGCACATCGTCTATCTAGGTCACTCTCTCCAACCTGTCTCACTCTTTCGATCGCACGGCGATCCTATGTGATCGGTTGACCTTGCTTCCTCCCACGCACAAAATATATCTACACGTCTGTGATTGGATCATCTCTCAAGCTCTATCTTACAGGCATCACCCTTTCCAAAAAGCTCAATAGGACAATATCTCTCCAGAGCATATATATTTGTTCAATGAATGTCGGACCACACTTTATCTCTCTATCTATATGTCTCTCAATTGACCTCGCTTTCTCACACCGTATCTTCCACGCGTTGAAGCTACTACCTCTCCATCCCTCGCAAAGCCGGAGCTATTTACATTGCGAGGGGCACTCCAACCTTGGATTAATTTGTGTAGGCATTTATTCCGGTCGGTTTAGATTATATTTTCGTAGCATTCGGCCCGCAACTACTCCAAACACCATTGCAACACACGCAACTCCCCTAGTTGATATCCCTCTGGCTCGGTCATCGCTCTCTCGCACGTCCTTTCTCGCCTTCAACATCGCACCATGGTATTATTGAAAAAACTATGTTGTTCTCTTTAATTATTATAAATAAGCTACAAAACTACACACCGATAGTCCACTTGGAATGGAACAAATTTCTACCCACAAATTAAAGTGCTACAAACTACACACCGAGGGGCCCGCATGTCATGAAACAAATTTGGAACCATATACAAATTAAAGAATAAAGGACGAGGATCGAACATGCGACCGGGCCTTCAAGCCGCACGTCAATAGGCAACATACGTAGAATAGCAATGTTTATTGTACCCCCTTTGTTCACATAATATTTTTATATTACCACATCCCAATTAATGGATAACATGTATATTATTTTTAGTACTATTCGCCTTCACTTACTGGTGGGTTCCATGTGTGCTCTCTCTCTCCTCCCCTTCTGCATTTAGACGCACGGGCAAACAGGAAGAACTCGCGGGCGATGTTGCCGTTGACCATATCTGGACGTGTTCACAAGTCACGGCACCAGTTTCACATACTAGCAGCACTAGTCAGCATGTACGTGCAATGCACGTTAATTTTGAAGTATATTAAGTGCATGCGGATATTAATTACTAGGATATTATTTGCGTGTTGTCATGTGATTAGCACTATTTTTGGCATGAAATTAACTGCACGCTAAATGTGTTGAGCACTCGACATTGAAGTAGTCTAGGTCATTGGATGACAAGGAATACATGTGGCTTGATGACGTTTTATATTTAATTTGATACGGCTCTAGCAGAACATTCAATTGATCAAACCATACATTTCGTTCAGTCTGACTCCGACTTTAAATTATACGATGATCGATATAAAATAAACGGAAATGATAAACATTCGGATTTTAAGCATGGAAATCCGAATGTTTTTCATGGCAAATTTAGATTACGCGGCGGGGGCGTTTCGCGGTGGGAAGCGGCTCCTCTGTCGTGCTCTGTGTGTCATCGGGCCACTGACCGACAGCGACGGTGGCATCTTGCGCCGTTGTTGGCGTACTCCTGGACGTTGGTCTAGCTTCAAGGAAGGCCAAAATGTTCTGGACTTCGGAGCGAGTCAACTGGCGGGAGGAGGCGACTGTCGTTGCTGCAAGGAAGCGGTCGACAGCGGCCATCCATGCCGCTGAGGGGGGCACTGGCACCCGCGCGGGGACAGGCGCTGTCAACGGCGTGGCGGAGACATTCGTGTGCACGGGCACCGGCACGGGCGCGCACGTCAGTACACGCGCAGGCGCATGCGCTGGCAGGTGCACGGGCACCAGCATGGGCGTGCGCGTCAGTGCACGCGCAGGCGCATGCGCTGGCAGGTGCACAGGCGCGTGAAAGTCGGCGGGGACCTCGTGGAACCCCGTGGGATCAAGCTCGGCCACAATGTGCGGCTCCCAGCCCATCAATGCCACGGGGATGGGCGCTAGCGCAGTCGGGGCGACGGGAGCCGGAACGGGAGCGGGGATAGGCGCGACATCTTCCCGCAAGGCCAGTTCAAGCTCGTCCCAAAGCGCCTTATGTTCTTGAGACTCCGGCTGGGTGTCTTCCTCAGGAAACTGGAACACTAAGGGCGGACCATCGTGATGCGGCATGGCGTACGTTTAGGTCAGGCTAGTTGGAGGTAGACGACAAGAGAATCAGAGAGGAAGAGAGAGGATTGTAGCGATACCGAGTAGTGCGGGGTTGATTTTAAACTGCGGAGCCGACGACATTAAAAGTGGGAGCAGTTTGGACGATGGTGGGCGGCGGAGCCTGGTCAAAGGGCTCGCCTCCCGGTGAGCCTGCACAGCGGTTTGCTTGCACGCCTCCCTAACAGCTGGCGCAGCGGTCTGCTCGCACGCCTCCCATCGACTCACACGCTTGCTCGGACGGCACCTGCCGATGAGAAGAGGGGACTCGTGGCGGCACGTAAACGCCCATGGTTTCAATAGTGAAAGTGTTCGCCTTAACGTGACACGTCTTTGTTCCAAAATACCTTGGCTCTTCATTTGTGCAACTTGTCATAAGCAGCTTGTCTCAAATTGAAGAAAAAACTTAGGAAGTAATATTTGTGCCATATCACTTGACCATGCTTAGTTTCAAGAATTTATGCTCACTTTTGGATTTTATGAAATTTAAGATCCAGGATTCAAAACAATATCATAACCTTCATCATGCAATAAATTTTCAAGCGTACATCTGTCCTGCTGTATTTCTTGAGAAAGGATTTGGTCAAACATTTTGCTTAGTTAGACTTCAGACAAGTTATATATGCAGAGTAAAAGGATAATCCCTCCGTACCAGTGCATTGCCTGATATATTAACTCAAGTACTAGGCACGAACAAACGGGCTCAATTCTGTGCTCATCCTGGTGTAGTAGTAGTAGTACTAGGCAATGCAGTTGACGGGTGACCTTGACGAGCGGCGACCGAGGGAATTGAACCGTGCTCGACACGGTAGGTAACGTTGTCTAGTTACTAAAGCATCCCTCCGGTGTTCATCGGTAGTCATTATGGACCGGGGACATGAGGGGAATTTCCTAGGGCTGGAATTCTGGCCGCCAGATATTTCGACTTGAAATGCTGAGGCTCGACTGGTTGGGGTTGCCTAATGTGCGTACCACGCACGCCACCAAAGGACACGAGCCTGATTTTTTTAGGTTCAACACGAGCCAAGGTCTGGCTGGTACGCCGTTGGGTCCTACCATTCGAGAATATGAAAGGAACCTTTTAAATTGCCGAACGAATCTATGTGTATTACAATACCCGTATTTTCCTTGCAAATACTAATCTCAACGTGGTAATTGATTTATGACGAGTTGTTGAATTAGAGTGAGTTTGTGATATAGTGATCTCAACGTGGACTTCACATTTCATGGTATCCATAGTAAGTTTTCCAATGCAAATTCAAATTTAAAAGATGAACAATATGGAGGTGAGAAAACTTTGTATGTATCAAGCATATGACCACACACACACACACACAGAGACACACAGGCACGAACACAACAACAATCCAATAAGTATAGTGCATCTATTTTTCCAAACCATGCATGTATGACACGAACTCAAAAATACTCCTTCTATTCCTAAATATTAGTCTTTTAGAGAGTTCAACAAGTGACTACATACGGAGCAAAATGAGTGAATCTAGACTCTAAAATATGTCTATATACATCCGTATGTGCCAGTCCATTTGAAGCCTCTAAAAGACTAATATTTAGGAACAAAGGGAGTAAAATGTAAGACATCCATGGTCCTCAGTTCAATATTTAAAATGAACATGAAACTGAAAGATGAATATTAAGTCTAGTACTACAGTACATGCAAATGTTGTGTTTAGGCGGAGCTATGATTGTCGGTGGTCAACCCCTCGACCTTAGATAAAATTGTGGAGCTCTGTTTAGGGTTGTTTAGATTATATTAGTCCCCACCCTCCCAACCACCGATTGGTTGTGCACCCCCACCCCTCCTCCCCGGGAGAATATCATGTGCCCCCATACCTTAGATGCTATATGCCGATACGAGTTGCTTGGAGCTTGTAGATCTGAGATATAGCAGCTCACATGATGTGTCTTAATATTTTTGCAGGAAACCTTGATGAGTTTGAGAATTGCACACAATTTGTACAAAAACTACTTAGATGCCCTTTGATCCCATATCCAACGACCTCGAAGCTCGTATCACCGTAGCATCTAAGATGAAGGAGGACATCATATTCTCCTGTATGTAAGAATATCATGTGCTACCACACCTTAGATGCTTTGGTGATACACGCTCTTCGGAGGCGTTGGATTTGTGACCCAACACCTCCTCGGTGGTTCGAATGGTTTTTTGCAGAAAAGCCCCAAAAGAGTTCGGCCACTGCTTACAAGCACAAAGACTGCTCAGATGCCATTGGATCTCAGATCAAACGACCTCCAAGCTCGTATCACCATAGCATCCAAGCTGCGATAGCACCTTATGTTTTCTCGCACGAGAGAGTATGAGGTGCTCCCGCACTGTAGATTCTATGGTGATACGAGTTCACTAAGATCTAACGGCCCACAGTAGGAGGTTTGAATGTTTTTGCAATATACGACTGATAGAGTTTGGGAAATGCGCAGAAAGTACAAGTACTACGCATGTGCCATCTGTTCACTGATCATACGACCTACATGCTCATATCACCGTAGCGGGTAATTAAGCTACGGGGAGCACCTAATATGAGCACTGGGGAGCCGTTGGATCGAAGATGCAGCGGCACACACGAGGCCTGAATGTTTTATTTGCAAAAAAACCTTTGGAGAGTTTGGAAATTGCGCATAATTACAAAGACTACTCCCAAGCCATTGGATCTCACTTCCAACGGTGTAAAAACTCGTATCACCATAGTATCTAAGCTGCAGGGTGGATGTGATATTCTATGACGCTGTCATTTTTGTTCGTAAACTTGCAAAAAACGTGTAACCCGTGCCGTTACTTGTCTAACCGTGCAAAGTGTTTGTTCAAAAAACCATCCTACACTGAAATATCGGAACAACACACGGGGGTCCCACTTGTCATTAATCAAATTTGGACCTAAAACTAACAAATCTGAAAGACGAGATTCGAACTGGCAACCTGGACTACAAAGCGTAAGTCGATAGCCTGAAAAAACGAACGGTTGTTGGCTTTGTCCCATAACTTGATTTTATACAGTACTTGCATTGAGTAGAGTAGAGGGAGTGCCTCGTCAACACGTGCATGACCGTTGTCTCACTTACTGGTGGGTCCCAGGTCTGCGATCTCAATCTCTCTTCTCTCCATCGTCTAACCGTTGCACGGGCACACACGAAGAGCGGCGCTAGCTTGCCGTGGTGTTATTACAACTAAAAAAAGCTTGGAAAATAGAAGAATCGCCTAGAACAAGAGACATTGCGGCTGGTTGAGACGGATCTAACCACATCTATCCTCCGTGCCACGTTTGCATGATGAAGCTGTGTGGCTAGTGGGGTGTTTTCGACCGACTGGCTGGGTCCCGAGGTCGAACCATAGGTACTACGTCTGATACAATATATTTTTACACGCACATTTTCCCTCCGTGCCGAGACGTGGCACACCCTACCGCGCGGTTTCGGGGTCCTCCCGGGTGGTGCACGCATATATTCTTCCTGACGTGGGATGCCCTACCGCGTGTTTTCTGGGTCCTCCTCAGTCGTATCGCCGAAGCAAGTAAATGAGTCGTCAAATCAAGAAAGACCACCTTTCCCGCCGAGTACAACAGTGAAGCACGGTGGCTAGCTAGTTTGGCTAGTTCGACCGATTAGCTAGGCCGCCGCCACATTTGTTTTTTCACCCCTTTTTTTATCTACTTGCCTGCAGGTAAATTTAATTATCCACCGCGACGTTGCTCTGGTGTTTGGGTGCGGCAGGATTTTTAATTTTTTGATTGACGGGAGCAGGCGCGGCAGGATTTTTAATTTTCTGATTGACGGAAGCAGGCGCGGCAACAATTAGTCACGATGACTCCGCCTGTAAAAACCCACTGCTCCCTGATGTGAGTAGTCGTCGACTGGTGTTTTACCGTGGTGAAAACCAAAAGATTCCCCGCTCCCTCCGCCTCCCCGTAGGTTGCATTGCCTTTCAGCCGTTTCGCCCCCTTTGCTTCCTCTCCCCATTGCTTCTACCTGGTGCCATGGCAGCGCAGCAGATCACAGAGTCCGAGGTGAGGCGCCTGACACTGGCTCCCGTCGACCGGGAGCGGGCGGTTGCACCCTGCATCACCAACATCGTGCTCCTCGATGGTGTTTAGGCGCCCTCTGCATGGGCATGTCCATGTCTCGGCACAACATGACCGTTGGATCAAACTCAGACGGTGCAGATCAGTCACTGTAGCGCAAAGCGCGTGGGTGTGTTTGGTTGCATTCTCATCTCAATATAGTTGTTTCCTCTTCGTGTATTTTTGTCAACCTACTAGTGTGGACTCATGCACCCTTCATGCACTCTGCCAAACACCCAAAAGTGGGTCGAGAAGGGAACTTTTGCTCCCATCCCGTGCACCCTTCATACATCATATGGTTCATGTTTCGTGGAGTACTGTAGCACCGTACTCTCCGTGCGCTGTGGACCTAGTTCTATTAACATTGATCTCACCGTTCATTCTCGATCGGACAGTCGAAAAAAGCGGTACTATGTTACATATAGGAGTAGTTGACATGCGCACAACATCATTTGTTATCGTCATATCTTACTACACTAGCAACAAGATTGTGTAGTACTGACGTATGAACCATTGCACATGCCTAGTAGTAGGAGCACTGTGTATGTTCAAGTGGCTGCCGTGTTTCGCACTCCTCCGTCGTAAGAGGGGAAACGCTTGCTGTAATCATTTTTTTCTTCAGAAAAACAGTGGACACGCTCTACCGTGCGGATCCTCCTCCGGCCATGCACTAAATTACTCACTTTCGCCTATGTGTGGGACAGCCAACACCTGGGTCCACCAGCCATGCTCTAAATTACTCCGTAGTAGAGTGACGGTAGACTACCCCGATCGAACCGCCGCAGTAATGCCCAATGAGCCGTCAAATCACAAAACCCCTCCTTTCCAGCAGTAAGTTGGACGGGAGAAGCAACCATCATTCCACTCTTCTCTCTCAGCTTCCTCTCTTGAAGAAAACCCCCACTCGCTTCGCTTCTCCCTCATCTTGTTCCTCCTTTCACTCTTCTCTCTCAGCTTCCTCTCTTGGATGGATGCTGGAGCACCGGCCGACGTGATGTCTATGGCTCTGGCCAAAACCGTCGAGGCTCATGGCACGAAGAAGCGTATGCACCCCGCCGAGACTACCGCAGACAAGCTCAAAGCCATCGCCTTGTCCAAGCCCCCCTCCCCGGGATCCCTCATTAAGCAAGTCCAGGTAATGTCTCTTGTTGACGATCTTTTTCTCGATCTTGATCGTGTTTTTTCATCTAACACGCAATACTAGTACTGGTAGTACAACTTTCTAGGTGATCTTGCATGTGATTTTAGTGTGCCAAATGATGGTTCTAAATTCCTCTTTTGACCAAAACATGCGAGAGGTTGACACTGATTTCTTATAGATTACTTTCAACTACTCCCTCTGTCCCAAATTTCTCTTCTTAGATTTGTCTAGATACGGATGTATCTAATACTAAAATGTGACTTAATACATGTTCTAGTGTCTTTCTTCACTCATTTCTGTGCGTATATGTAGTCATATATGGAGTATAATATCGAAAATCATCTTATATTTCTGAACGGGGGTAGTAATAAAATATGGTTTCTATTTGAATTAGAACTAGGTCCGCGGTGGAGATGAAGTTCTCAAAGTCATGTCGTGTGAACTGGAAGACTTGATGATGAGTTCTACTACTGAACTATCTAGCTATTGTGTCCTTGTCTCCACGTGTCCTGAACTAGTGTTTTCCTGTAGCATTGTTGTCAGGCGTGTTCTCGAGGCTGTACTTGACCACAACAATTTCCTAGCTGTGCCTTCGATTATGAAGGGTGTGGTTCTTGTAAAGCTTCCCAACAAATCTGATGCGGCATGTCTTCATCATCATGTTTCTGAGTGGAAAGACCACTCTGTTAGCTTCTCCAAGGTTGACAAGATGGTGATGGTGCATGTAGAAATCTCACACGAAGTCCATGGCCTAGTCAGTTATGCAGGGTTCATCCCGTAGGTTGGTGGCAAGAAATAGTTTGCAGAGTTTAGTTAGTGCAACTTTGCTTGTCTGTAGGAAGTACTATTGTTCAGTACTTGATTTGTGTTTGTGAACCCTGTATTGTTTATTAGTACTGCCGCTTTTGGTGTGTGGTCAGTCCTGAGAACGTTCTATGTTAATGTCTGTCCACTCAATTCAGTCTGTATATTTTGAAGTATCCAGATCATATTTTTTGTGAGGACGGTTTATCAATTATGGTTACACTCCAATATCTGTATGCATTGCAGGGTTTATCACACCCACCAGGATTTCTAGTCCCATGGATGTTCGGTCCATATGATTTGTCATGACCTTTGGACTGTCCTGCTTGTGGGAGTAGGCGGGGCCCCTGCATGCCACGCGTAGTTGGACGGTCAATCTTCTGTTTAGTACTTCAACATAGTGATTTCCTGGTAAGGATTCATTTGTGTCACATCAAGTAAATCTTATTGATTTACTGTCTAAATCTTATTGATTTAATGTCATGTTTTCTTTCTTTTCCTGCAATTTTACGATGCAGGTTTTGCCATGTGACATTCATCACAGAATAAAACGTTTGGTTTGCTCTACGATGGCTATTTTTGCAGGTTTCACTTCTTATGTCGCGTCAGTAACAAAGGCACTGTCCATCACTTATATTACTGGAAAAAATTGGATCAGTCTGTTGTCTGAGTACAAGCTGAATCCCTATGATGAACTGCAGTTTGGTTTAACAAAAATGCCACAATTAGTCCTTCTCACGTTTAAAAGAAATGAAGAAAAAGACTGGATCACGGTCACAGATCCTAGTCAAGTTAGAAAGCTGATCATAGCAGACCAGACAAGATCGTCGTTGTCTCGCACAGATCGAGCATCAGTAGTTGCTCTAGCACTGATAGCGGCAGCAGCTCAGTCAGATCCAACTGAGAATTAGGCACCGACCGCGTCGGCGGATCAGTCTGGTCTACCGGAGGATCGGGCATCGACACCGGCACCTGCTCCGACACCGGCACCAGCTCTACAAGGAGCACCATCTTTGGCAGTAGCAACGGCTTCGACACCTGCACCAACACTTGCACTTGCATCTGCTCCTGCCCGTGCAGTTGCACCGGCAGCAGACTGGGCTGCAGTTCGCACTTCATATACCAAAGTCCTGACAAAAACCGACATGTCCACCTTCTTGGTAAGCATTGGCCGCCCAAGTGCTTCGTTCTTTTTTCTTTTCATGTTGTTTCACATGATTCACTATGTTGATCTAACTATTTGGGTATGTCTTCTTGTTTGCAAACAGAGAATTCCTAGAGCAACGAGGGAGTCGTTCAACAATCCGGGCGACCGCGGCCAAGTTTCTCTTACCATGCGCAACCTTGGTGTGAATGAACCTGCTCAATATACCGTAAGTACAAAGGATGGTCGCATGATGATTGATGCTAAAGGATGGTCAAGGTTCAAATCTAAATCATACCTTGCTGTAGGGGATGATGTCAAAATTGAACTTTCTCGGCAAGGAGAGCTGGTCCAAATCAACTTTGAAATTCTTCAGTAGCAGCACGCAACTGCCGAACTGATCTATCCTCCGAGAGATTTTGATGTAATAATCTGGCATGGTGAAACAAGTGTCCTGTGTGTATAAGTAGTACGACAGTATTATTTATCACATGGTATATTGTTGATAGAATTGCAACTCTGATTGCTGGTTAGGAACTGTCGTTCGATTTCATTCCAACAGCTGCCGTGCTTTATTCAATTTTGTGTGTTCGCCTTGCGACAACATCTAAAACCAGCGCCGTACCGATCGCTTGCAATATGAAAAGCGCCGAGGTAGAACACATGGGCCCCCAAACATGCAGGGTCGGCCTGCGACCCAAAGTCCAGAACCGTGAGCCTATCTGAGTATTATATTCTCAACTGAACCCCCATAAAAAAGCTGAACCCCCATAATGCCCGTGCGTTGCAGAGGGAGTATATTTCTCGGCAAGGTGAGCCTGTGATATAAAAGATTTGTATATTTCTTTACAGAGGGAGTATCTCTCTGTCAAAAAATATATTTATGTGTAACTAGTTACTCCTGTCTTTCTACTTCCTTTCGCTGATATGTGGGGCAACCGGCAACGGGGTCCACGTGCCATATGCACAAATTAGAGTGCACAACTTCACGGTAGACACACCCCGGTCGTAGCGCCGCAGCAATGCCCAATGAGCCATCAAATCACAACCCCCCCTTTCCAGCTTTAGCAGTAAGCTCGACGGACGAAGCGGCAATATTTCACGGGGCCTGAATCCCCTTCTCCCTCGTCTGCTTGTTCAAAGAAAACCCCCTCTCGGCAATTGCATAGGGATTTCTCATGGAGAACCGGGTACGAATTCTTCATCCACCCCCGATAAATCCAAGTCCCTTGGTCGCAGGTAATGCTAGGATGGCAGCCGCCGCCGTTGATGCATTTTTCTTCCTACTGAATCTAGTGTGTTTCATTTGCAGTGCCCAAAGTGCGAGTACCCTACAGGTTTCTGAGCCCTCGGCGAGACGCCACACTTGTTCCTTCTCATCCTAACACAGTATTTTGAAACACGCACAGTATGTTCCTAGAATCCTCTTTTCTATCCGGGAGGGTGGGGTTTTTTTGAACATGCTGTGTTCTCATATTATTTTTCCTGTAGTGTATTATTTGCTCTGCCAGAACACATGTACTCAAGATGCTCGGCCTTGCCATAACTGAATACACTAGTTTAATGGTCATAGTGAAGACAAGCCATGGATATAAGTTCCGAGTTGGGTTAATGAACCAAGAAGATCGCTGCTTTTCTATGGCCGAACTTGGATAAACTTTCTCAAGTGTTACGGACTGAAAGTTGGTGCACGAATGTTGATGGAAATAGCAGAACCTGGTCTCATCTTCACTGCGATCTTCCACCCCGACATCGTTCCAATTGTTCATCCATGTTAGTTTTGTATCTGGTTCTTGCTTGTTGCCTCGATTACTTCTTAATCCACCTATTCTGTCTAACTAATCACAATTTAACTTTAGAAGTAGCAACGAATCTCTCATGAAGATGCTACTTCTAACTAATATTTTCTTATAATTGGTGGCACGTGTAGGTTTTTTCAGAGTTAAGCAGTCTGCTCGTTTGTTACTCTGTAATAACTCGGATGTTACTAATGGCACCGAAGTTGACTAGATCGACATCCACAAGTTCCTACACTTTATTGATCGTCTTGAGGTCCTTGTGGGGTGTTTCATTGGTGGAAGGCCACGTGGGATATGTGTGCCACTGCTGCACTCGTTGAATAGGTCCAACTGTGTCGAGAAACTTATGGTACGAGCTGTTTTCTGTTATATATGTTGTTCATAAACTATTGCTTATACAAAGTTTTACAACTGTGATCTTCTTGAAACAGGAACTGCCGAGTTCTATTGTTCCTATACAGATGCCTGACCATGGTCGGGTCAGACTTGCGCTTGGTCACAACATGATGTTTATGTCGACCTACTTAATTCCCCTTGGAGGTGAAAAGATACTTATTCATGGGTGGTCTCTAATAATGAAGGCCCGTCCATCTTAGCGAATAGGACAGAAGATTATGTTCATGCTTTTCCATGGCTCTAAAGTGAATATCCTGTTTATTGACCATGTTGCGAGATGAAGCCGCTTTCAGAAGGTTGTGGATGCGCGGGTTGGCTATAACACCCCATATGTAACTTGCCATATTTTTATTTCAACTCTTGCCATTTTTGGCACTAAGTTATGATATTTCCTCGTTGTTGGGTTTTGTCTTTGTGTTGCTTTTGTCTTTTGTCATGCATCTCATATCATGTCATCATGTGCATCGCATTTGCATACGTGTTCGTCTCATGCATCCGAGCATTTTCCCCGTTGTCCGTTTTGCATTCGGGCACTCCTATGTCCTCCGGTGTCCCCTTTTTCCTCTTTTCGCGTGCGGGTGTTAAACGTTCTCGAGTTGGAATGAGACTTGCCAAGAGGCCTTGGTTCACTACCGGTAGACCACCTGTCAAGTTTCGTGCCATTTGGACTTCGTTTGATACTCCAACGGTTAACCAAGGAACCGTAAAGGCCTCGTGTGTGTTGCAGCCCAACACCTCTCCAAAGTGGCCCAAAACCCACCTAAACCCCCTCCATCATCTCGGTCGTTCGATCACGATCGCGTGGCCAAAAACCATGCTCCATTTGGAGTTTTCTAGCTCCTTCTATGTATAAACAGGCATCTCCCCCAAAAATCTCGGATCAATCCACCCCTAACCCTAGTTCCTCTTCTCCCCGCCGCCGCCGGACGAAAATCGCCACCGAACGGACACGTCCGCCCGCCGCCCGGACCAACTAGGGGCTGCCATGTGGGCAGCCCGCGCCCACATCGCCGCCGGCCCGCCCGAGCCCGGGTCGCCCCCCCCCCTCCCCCGAGCCCCCACGCGCGCCCCGCCGCCCGCGCCTGCCCGCCGCCTCGCGCCGCCCGAGAGCTCGCCGCGCCGCCTCCTCGCCGCTCGCCGGCCGCCGCGCTTTCTCGCCGCCACGTCCGACACCGGCCACCTCACCGCCTCGTCCTCTGCAGCCCAGCTCACCGCCAAGCCCGGTCGCCACCGCCCGCACCTTGCCCCGTGCCGGATCCGACGAGATCCGGCCGGAGGAGAGACCCACGGCGCCGGATCCGTTGCCCCATCCAACTCCGGCCGCCGCCCTTGACTACTCCGGCGAGCTCGAGCTCCTCCTTGGTTCGCGTGTGCCAGATCTGCTTCAGTAACCCTAGATCTCGAGGTTGTTTTTCCCACTAAGTCCCCAGTCTGCAATATTTTTAGGCATCTTCATCGCATCATAATAGTGCATCCGTGGCTCCATTTTGGGCGTGTAGCATATCACATTGTTCGTCTGGATGTGCACTTCATTTCATTCCATTGCACCATGTTCATTTGAGTTAATCTTGATGCCCTAAATGCTGTTGCAAGAGTGCTATGTGATGTTAGTTTCTGATTCTTAACAGATTATGGACATTTGTCATTTTTGCCATGTTTAATGTGTTCCTCCTATGATCTTGAGCCCTACATGTGTCTTGGGCTATGCCATGCCATCTTTACAGGGGTGTATGCCATGTATTTTTGTGATCAATATGGTGACTAGCACAAGCATGCAAAGTAGCTCTCGTGATGTTGCTGATTTCAGGGACTTAGAATTCTTCTAAGTCATTTCCCTGATGTTATTTTTATGCCATGTATTCTTGTTGCTACAAAGTGATCCATGCCTCTTTTGAGCATGTTCAGTAAGGATGATTTTGAGATATGGTTATGATCTATCCATCCATGTCTTTGTTTGGAATTATGGAGTACCCTAGCATGACTCAATCTTGCTCTACTTTTGCTATAAAATGTTCCTGGCGGATTTTTTACATGTTAATCAATTTTGCCGAGGTTGATATAATTGACCCATGCATTCTATGAGAGTGTTCTTGCCATGGTTAGCTTATTGATCATGTCTTCTTGCTGGGTGTATGCTTAGTTTGTCATGCAATGCCTTGTGGTGAGTGCATCGAGCTCGCAAAGATGCCTACGTAATTCTGTTTTTGCCATGTTCCAGTTTTCTGCTAAGTCTGAATCTGTTAACGAAACTTGCTATGTTTACATGGTTGCCATTGTATCTTCTGATCCCTTTTAGCTTATGGTCAGTAAGGGACTTTTGTTATATGCTTTGAGTAGTTTCATGCCATACCTTTCTTTGCCATGTTATGTTCCTGTAGCATGTTGTAATCTTCCTCTAAACATTGCGTCCTGACGTTAAATCCTGACATGTTGTTATTTTCACTAAGTCTGTGAACCTGATATCTTTTGCACTTTTGCCATGCTTGTTTGAACCTGCTATTGTGTGAATTAGCCGTAGCTCAGTGTTCATCTTTTGTCAAGCATCCTGAGTGGATCACTAACATGTGCTTTGTTGCTATGTTAGAGTGCAGTAGCTTATCTTTCTTGATGCATTTAGATGGCATCGTGCTGTTAATCGCATATTGGTGCCATTATTGTTTTGCTCGCCATTTGCAAACCGTGCATCTGATTCCGGTGATCTTTATATCGATTTCGACCGAAATCAACTCATCTTTCCGGCGGCACTCTTGGTTTGCCAAGTTGAGGCCTGGTTCAATCTTTTCCTTCCAGAGCATGCATATCCATTGCATATCACATCCCGCATATCATGCCATGTTTTGCATCATGTTGCTTGCGCATTGCACCGTGGTTGATCGTGTTTCCCTTTGCTTGTGTTATTGCTTTGGGTAGAGCCGGGAGATGAGTACGTGATCGAGGAACCCGTTGAGAACGCTTACGAGGATCAAGCTTACGTCAACTCGGAGAACTTTGCAGGCAAGATGACCATACACTCGAAATCACTTCTATCTTTGCTTGCTAGATGCTCGCTCTATTGCTATGCCTATGCTAAGATACCTACCACATGCTTTATCATGCCTCCCATATTGCCATGTCAAACCTCTAACCCACCTTGTCCTAGCAAACCATTGTTTGGCTATGTTACCGCTTTGCTCAGCCCCTCTTATAGCGTTGCTAGTTGCAGGTGAAGATTGGAGTTTGTTCCTTGTTGGAACATGTTTATTGTTGGGATATCACAATTATATCTTATCTACTTTAATGCATCTATATACTTGGTAAAGGGTGGTAGGCTCGGCCTTATGCCTGGTGTTTTGTGACACTCTTGCCGCCCTAGTTTCCGTCATACCGGTGTTATGTTCCTTGATTTTGTGTTCCTTACACGTTGGGTTATAATGGGAACCCCTTGACAGTTCGCCTTGAATAAAACTCCTCCAGCAAGGCCCAACCTTGGTTTTACCATTTGCCACCTAGCTTTTTTCCCTTGGGTTCTGCGGACTCAAGGGTCATCTTTATTTTAAACCCCCGGGCCAGTGCTCCTCTGAGGGTTGGTCCAAACTAGAGCCCCTTGTAGCGCCACCTCGGGGAAACTCGAGGGTTGGTTTTAGTTGTATGGATTGCTTATCCGGTGTGCCCTGAGAACGAGATATGTGCAGCTCCTATCGGGATTTGTCGGCACATTCGGGTGGCTTTGCTGGACTTGTTTTACCATTTGTCGAGATGTCTTGTAACCGGGATTCCGAGTCTAATCGGGTCATCTTGGGAGAAGGAATATCCTTCGTTGACCGTGAGAGCTTGTGATGGGCTAAGTTGGGACACCCATGCAGGGATTTGAACTTTCGAAAGGCGTGCCTGCGGTTATGGGCAGATGGGAATTTGTTAATGTCCGGTTGTAGAAAACCTGAAACTTAACTTAATTAAAAATGGATTAACAGCGTGTGTAGCCTTGATGGTCTCTTTTCGGCGGAGTCCGGGAAGAGAACACGGTCTTGTGTTATGCTTGAACGTAAGTAGTCTTGGATCACTTCTTGATCATAGATTCTCAAACGTGCTTTGCCTTCTCTTCTCGCTCTCATTTGCGTAAGTTTAGCCACCATATATGCTAGTGCTTGTTGCAGCTCCACCTCATACATTTTTACCTACCCATAAGCTTAAATAGTCTTGATCGTGAGGGTGTGAGATTGCTGAGTCCCCGTGACTCACAAATTACTTCCAAAACCAGATGCAGGTGCCGATGATACCGTTCCAGGAGATGTGTCTGAGCTCAAGTGGGAGTTCGATGAGGACTCCGGACGATACTACGTTTCCTTTCCAGACGACCAGTAGTGGAGCCCAGTTGGGACGATCGGGGACATTGTGCATTTGGGGTTGTCTTTATTTTGGTTCCGTAGTCGGACCTTGATTATATCTGGATGATTGTAATGATATATTTATGCTATTTGTGTGAAGTGGCGATTGTAAGCCAACTATGTACCTCTTTCTTATTCAGTACATGGGATGTGTAAAGATTACCCCTCTTGCGACATTGCCTACTATACGGTTATGCCTCTAAGTCATGCTTCGACACGTGGGAGATATAGCCGCATCATGGGTGTTACAAGTTGGCAATCAGAGCCAGGCCCGACTTAGGAGCCCCCTGCTTGAATGATTCGCTGGCGTTGTTGAGTCTAGAAAAAAGTTTTGAGTCTTTTAGGATTATATATATATCGGAGAGAGTAGGATTCTTTTACTCCTCAGTCCCTTCGTCCCTCTGGTGAGGCATCCTGACGTAGAGTTTTGACTCTTCTCTTCTCAAATTTTCACTAAATTTTTTTAGGATCACGCGAGTATCTTGGAATCGTTCCGATGGTTTTGTGATGAGAACATTGTTCTTGGTGTCTCCTGACATTTAGGGGTTGTGGCAGTGTCCCGGGGAGTTGAGCTCCGAGGTGTTGTCGTCACAATTTTATCGTTGCAGTTCTGGAATACCTGAGTTTCCCGACATCGAAAATCTCTTTTATGCAGTTGTTGGTGAGATAACCTCGACGCCACCCAGTATTGGGGCGGGAGTTCGGGAGTATTGCCATAACTCGTATAATGGATGCTTTTCGAAGGTTGAGGTAAATGATTTCCGAAGGTTTCTTGGTTATGTGTAGAAGGATGGATACAGCTGGATGTAGGATTTGCTAGTTTTGGGTGAGATATTATGCTTCCCCTGTATCCCCAACACCTGATTGCATAACCGGAAAATTTCGGGAGTTTAATAGGTGGGAATTCATGTAGCTCTAGTATTTCTTCCGCAGATATTTGGTTTGTGATTGGGTAATCCTTTCCAAGTATTTGTTCATGTCCGTACCTTGTTGTTTTATTCATCTACCTCTATCTAAGTGGCTTCTCAATTTATGGAAGTGTGATCATTTAATTTGGAATTCATTCGTCCATTATTGCTCGAATGTTAAGTCTATATGTTGCAATTTCGATCCATTTGATTCAGCTTGAATATATGTATGTCAAGATGCTAACGGATGTCACCCTCTTCGGGATGGCTCCTCCAACGTGTCTGAATCCGGATCCGCCACCACTACCTCCACCTCCGGAGGCATGGCAAGCTGTGATGGCCGCTACCAACGCCAACACACAGATGCTTATGCAACTCTTGCAAGAGCGCAACCAAGGAAATCAAGGCCATGTCAACAATCAGAATTAGTTTGCGACCCTCAACCAGTTCCTTGCAAACCAGCCAAAGACTTTCAGGAACTGTGTCAAGGCCACAGATGCTGATGATTGGCTCGTGGATATCTGCAAACATTTCGAGTGCAGCAACGTCAGGCCTGATGACTTTGTCAAGTTTGCCTCGTTTCAACTCAAATACCAAGCTGCAGAGTGGTATCAGCAATACAAAGATTCTAGAGGAGGTCGTGTGATTACCTGGGATGAATTCCGCCAAGACTTCAAAGCTCACCACATTCCTCAGAGTGTTGTTGAGAGCAAGCGTGAGGAGTTCCACAATCTGAAGCAAGGCAGCTTGTCTGTTTACCAATACAACATCATGTTCCAGAAGCTAGCTCGTTTCGCTAAGCAAGACGTCCCTAATGAGAAGAGAATGATTTATCAGTTCAGAGGTGGCCTCAGAGAAGATCTGCAACTAGCCCTTGTGCTTTTTGAGCCGAAAAAGTATGATGAATTCTACAATATGGCACTAAAGCAAGAGGCTGCTCAGCTCAAGTGCGATGCTTTCAAGAAAAGAGTCAGGGGTGCAACTCCTTCTTCCTCAACTCAAGTGGTAGCTAAGCAGCAAAAGTATTGGTTGCCTCCTCCTCCTCCGTTCCGTCAGCCTTATCAGCAGAAGAGAAAAGGTGGCAATGGATCTTCCCACCCACCCAACCCAGGCTTTCAGAACAAGACTTCGTCTCATGCTCCAAGTTCAAGTGCTCCGTATCACCATCCGCTTTCAGAGGTCACGTGCAACAAGTGTCAGCAGAAGGGTCACTATGCAAACAAATGCTTCAACCAGAGGCGTCTTCCTCCTCCTCCTGTGAGATCTGCCAGCACTGCAGTGGTCAAGCATAATCCCAAGTTTGCAAAGGTCAACATGATGAAGGAAGCTCAGGCAGAGGACTCGTCAGAAGTGATCATGGGTAACCTTCCTGTTAACGATATCCCTGCAAAAGTCCTTTTTGATAACGATATCCCTGCAAAAGTCCTTTTTGATACTCGTGCATCGCATTCTTTCATTTCAAGACCTTTTGTGGCTATGCATGATTTGGTTACTCAAGTTTTGCCGAGACCTCTGTCTATTGTTTCTCCGGCCCGTCAAATGACTTCTCGAGTTTTTGTTCCAGATGTTTCTATCACGTTGGGTGACTATAAGTTTCTGTCTTCTCCTAATGTTCTTGGTGACTCAGATATTGATCTTATTCTCAGAATGGACTGGCTTTCTAATCACAAGGCTCAACTTGATTGTGCTGCCAGGCAGATTCAATTGACACACTCGTCTGAGGATGTGATCGTCTTTGCCGCTCGTGACGATACCATTCGACTGTTTTCTCTCAATGAGAAGGGTGAGTTGGATGCCTCTCAGATTCCAGTCGTTTGTGAATATCAAGACGTCTTTCTAGAAGAGCTTCCAGGAATGCCTCCTCACCGGCTAGTCGAATTTGTCATCAATCTTGAGCCTGGCACGGAACCTGTTTGCAAATGTCCTTACAAGCTTGGACCTGAATAGTTGAAGGAGCTGAAGAAACAACTCGATATTCAAGAGCGTATGGGTCTCATCCAACCAAGTTCTTCTCCTTGGGGTTGTGGTGTTCTTTTTGTCAAGAAGAAGGATGGAACGGACCGACTTTGTGTCGACTACCGTCCATTGAACAAGAAGACCATAAAGAACAAGTACCCACTTCCCAACATCAATGAGCTTTTTGAACAACTCAAGGGTGCTCAAGTATTCTCCAAGCTTGACCTCCATATGGGCTATCATCAGATTCGCATTCGTGAACAAGATATCCCCAAGACAACATTCAGAACAAGCAATGGTTCATATGAATACACTGTCATGTCTTTCGGCCTTGTCAACGCTCCTCCAACATTCTCTCGCATGATGAACTTCATCTTTAATGCCTACACAAATGACTTCGTCTTGGTCTATCTCGATGACATTTTGGTCTTTTCCAAGAACAAGGAAGATCATGCCAAGCACTTGAGATTGGTGTTGGATAAACTCAGAGAACATCAGTTCTATGCGAAGTTTTCAAAGTGCGAGTTTTGGCTCGATGAGGTTCTCTACCTTGGGCATATAATCTCCGCCAAGGGCATAGCTGTTAATCCTGAGAAGGTGTCTGCAATTGTGAATTGGGAACCGCCTCAGAATGTGAAGCAACTCTGCAGTTTCCTTGGGCTCGCAAGCTATTGTCGAAGGTTCGTTGAGAATTTCTCAAAGATCGCGAAGCCTCTTTCCAACCTCCTCCAGAAGCATGTGAAGTATGTGTGGATGCCTGAATGTGACATCGCTTTCAACACCCTCAAAGAGAAGTTAGTCACAGCTCCAGTTCTGACTCCTCCTGATGAATCCAAACCGTTTGAGGTTTTCTGTGATGCTTCCCTGCAAGGTCTCGGTGCTGTGTTGATGCAAGAGAAGAAAGTTGTCACCTATACCTCTCGCCAGTTGAAGCCCAACGAAAAGAACTACCCAACTCATGACCTCGAGTTGGCGGCAGTTGTCCATGCTCTTTAAACATGGAGACATCTCTTGTTGGGAAGGAAAGTGGACATCTTCACTGATCATAAGAGTCTCAAGTACATCTTCACTCAGCCCAACCTCAACCTCAGGCAGACTCGTTGGGTCGAGATGATTCAAGAGTATAATCCGAGTATCGAATATACTCTAGGCAAGGCTAATGTCATTGTTGACGCATTGAGCAGGAAGGCTTACTGCAACAGTTTGATTCTCAAGCCCTACCAACTAGAGCTTTGTGAAGCTTTCCGCAAACTTAATCTCCAAGTTGTTCCTCAAGGATTCCTTGCCAACCTCCAAGTCTCTCCTACTTTGGAAGATCAGATTCGTGAGGCCCAACTTCTTGATGCTATGGTGAAGAAGGTGAAGATTGGGATTGCCAAGAGCCAAGCCAAGTACAAGTGCTATCGCCTTGATGAAAATGATACTCTATTCTTCGAGGATCGCATTTTTGTTCCTAAGGGTGACCTTCGTAAAGTCATTATGAACGAGGCTCACAATTCACTCCTCTCTATTCACCCTGGAAGTACAAATATGTACCATGACCTCAAGCACTCGTATTAGTGGACTCGAATGAAGAGCGAGATTGCTCAGTTCATGAATGAATGTGATGTCTGCAGAAGAGTGAAATCAGAACACCAACGACCAGTTGGTCTCCTCCAACCTCTTGCCATTCCAGAATGGAAGTTTGACCATATTGAGATGGACTTCGTGACTGGATTTCACAAGTCCAAGCATGGCAATGATGTTATCTTCGTTGTCATCGACAAGCTAAAGCTCACTAAAGTGGCTCATTTTCTTCCTATCAAAGAATCTATCACAACAGCTCAGTTGGCAAAGCTATATACCTCCAGGATTGTCTCTCTGCACGACATTCCGCAGTTGATATCTTCAGATCATGGTAGCATCTTTACCTCTAAGTTCTGGGATTCTTTTCAGAAGGCCATGGGCACCAACATTCGCTTCAGCATAACTTTTCATCCTCAAACTAGTGGCCAAGTCGAGCGAGTCAATCAAATTCTTGAAGATATGCTTAAGGCTTGTGTCATTTCCTTCAGTATGAAGTGGGAAGATTGTCTTCCATATGCCAAGTTCTCCTACAACAACAGCTTCCAAGCAAGTTCGGGCAAGGCCCCATTCGAGATTCTGTATGGCAGAAAGTGTTGTACTCCTCTTAACTGGTCAGAGACTGGTGAACGCCAACTTCTTGGCAATGACTTGATCACAGAGGCTGAAGAAATGTGCAAAGTCATTCGTGAAAATCTCAAAGCCGCGCAATCGCGCCAGAAGAGTTACTATGATATCAAGCATCGTGACTTGGCTTTCGAGATCAGAGACCACGTCTACCTCCGCGTCTCTCTAATGAAAGGTACTCTTCGCTTCGGTATCAAAGGGAAGCTTGCCCCTAGATACGTGGGTCCTTTCAAGATCATTGGCAAAAGAGGTGATCTCGCCTATCAACTTGAGCTTCCATACAACTTTGCAAATGTGCACGATGTGTTTCACGTGTCTCAGCTTCGCCAGTGTTTCAAGACTCCTGACCGCACCATCAACTTTGAAGAGATTGATCTCCAAGAAGATCTGTCTTATCATGAGCATCCCGTTGCTATTCTTGAAGAAACTGAGCGCAAGACTCGCAACAAGTCTATCAAATTCCTGAAAGTGAAGTGGTCACATCATTCCGACCGTGAAGCCACCTGGGAACACGAGGACCACCTCCGTTCCAAATATCCGGAGTTTTTCCAGTCCTAGATCTCGGGACGAGATCCTTTCATAGTGGTGGAGTGTTGTAACGCCCCATATGTAACTTGCCATATTTGTATTTCAACTCTTGCCATTTTCGGCACTAAGTTATGATATTTCCTTGTTGTTGGGTTTTGTCTTCGTGTTGCTTTTGTCTTTTGTCATGCATCTCATATCATGTCATCATGTGCATCGCATTTACATACATGTCCGTCTCATGCATCCAAGCATTTTCCTCGTTGTCCGTTTTGCATTCCAGCACTCCTATGTCCTCCGATGTCCCCTTTTGCCTCTTTTCGTGTGCTGGTGTTAAACGTTCTCGGGTTGGACCGAGACTTGCCAAGCGGCCTTGGTTCACTACCGGTAGACCACCTATCAAGTTTCGTGCCATTTGGACTTCGTTTGATACTCCAACGGTTAACCGAGGAACCGTAAAGGCCTCGTTTGTGTTGCAGCCCAACACCTCTCCAAAGTGGCCCAAAACCCACCTAAACCCCCTCCATCATCTCGGTCGTTCGATCACGATCGCTTGGCTGAAAACCATGCTCCATTTGGAGTCTCCTAGCTCCTTCTATGTATAAATAATAGGCATCTCCCCCAAAAATCTCGGATCAATCCACCCCTAACCCTAGTTCCTCTTCTCCCCGCCGCCGCCGGACGAAAATCGCCACCGAACGGACACGTCCGCCCGCCGCCCGGACCAACTAGGGGCTGCCATGTGGGCAGCCCGCGCCCACATCGCCGCCGGCCCGCCCGAGCCCGGGGCGGGCCCCCCCGAGCCCGTGCGCGCGCCCTGCCGCCCGCGTCTGCCTGCCGCCTCGCGCCGCCTGAGAGCTCGCCACGCCACCTCCTCGCCGCTCGCCAGCCGCCGCTCCTTCTCGCCACCACGTCCGATGTCACCAACCTCACCGCCTCATCCTCCACCGCTCAGCTCGCCGCCAAGCCCGGCCGCCGCCGCCCGCACCTTGCCCCGCGCCGGATCCAGCGAGATCCGGCCGGAGGAGAGCCCCATGGCGCCGGATCCCTCGCCCCATCCAAGTCCGGCCGCCGCCCTTGACTACCCCGGTGAGCTCGAGCTCCTCCTCGGTTCGCGTGCGCCAGATCTGCTTCAATAACCTTAGATCTCGAGGTTGTTTTTCCCACTAAGTCCCCAGTCTGCAATATTTTTAGGCATCTTCATCGCATCATAACAGTGAATCCGTGGCTCCGTTTTGGGCGTCCATCATATCACATTGTTCGTCTGGATGTGCACTTCATTTCATTCCATTACACCATGTTCATTTGAGTTAATCTTGATGCCCTAAATGCTATTGCAAGAGTGCTATGTTATGTTAGTTTCTGATTCTTAACAGATTATGGACATTTGTCATTTTTGCCATGTTTAATGTGTGCCTCCTATGACTTGAGCCCTACATGTGTCTTGGGCTATGCCATGCCATCTTTACAGGGGTGTATGCCATGTATTTTTGTGATCAATGTGGTGACTAGCACAAGCATGCAAAGTAGCTCTCGTGATGTTGCTGATTTCAGGGACTTAGAATTCTTCTAAGTCATTTCCCTGATGTTATTTTTATGCCATGTATTCTTGTTGCTACAAAGTGATCCATGCCTCTTTTGAGCATGTTCAGTAAGGATGATTTTGAGGTATGGTTATGATCTATCCATCCATGTCTTTGTTTGGAATTATGGAGTACCCTAGCATGACTCAATCTTGCTCTACTTTTGCTATAAAATGTTCCTGGCAGATTGTTTACGTGTTAATCAATATTGCCGAGGTTGATATAGTTGACCCATGCATGCTATGAGAGTGTTCTTGCCATGGTTAGTTTATTGATCATGTATTCTTGCTGGGTGTATGCTTAGTTTGTCATGCAATGCCTTGTGGTGAGTGCATTGAGCTCGCAAACATGCCTACGTAATTCTGTTTTTGCCACGTTCCAGTTTTCTGCTAAGTCTGAATCTGTTAACGAAACTTGCTATGTTTACATGGTTGCCATTGTATCTTCTGATCCCTTTTGGCTTATGGTCATTAAGGGACTTTTGTTATATGCTTTGAGTAGTTTCATTCCATACCTTGCTTTGCCATGTTATGTTCCTGTAGCATGTTGTAATCTTGCTCTAAACATTGCTTCCTCACATTAAATCCTGACATGTTATTTTCACTAAGTCTGTGAACCTGATATCTTTTGCACTTTTGCCACGCTTGTTTGAACCTGCTATTGTGTGAATTAGCCGTAGCTTAGTGTTCATCTTTTATCAAGCATCTTGAGTGGATCACTGACATGTGCTTTGTTGCTATGTTAGAGTGCAATATCTTATCTTTCTTGATGCATTTAGATGGCATCGTGCTGTTAATCGCAGATTGCTGCCATTATTGTTTTGCTTCCCATTTGCAAACCGTGCATCTTATTCCGGTGATCTTTATATCGATTTCGACCGAAATCAACTCATCTTTCCAGCGGCACTCTTGGTTTGCCAAGTTGAGGCCTGGTTCAATCTTTTCCTTCCGGAGCATGCATATGCATTGCATATCACATCCCCATATCATGCCATGTTTTGCATCATGTTGCTTGCGCATTGCACCATGGTTGATCGTGTTTCCCTTTGATTGTGTTCTTGCTTTGGGTAGAGCCGGGAGATGATTACGTGATCGAGGAACCCGTTGAGAACGCTTACGAGGATCAAGCTTACGTCAACTCGGAGAACTTTGCAGGCAAGATGACCATACACTCAAAATCACTTCTATCTTTGCTTGCTAGATACTCGCTGTATTGCTATGCCTATGCTACGATACCTACCACATGCTTTATCATGCCTCCCATATTGCCATGTCAAACCTCTAACCCACCTTGTCCTAGCAAACCGTTGTTTGGCTATGTTACTGCTTTGCTCAGCCCCTCTTATAGCATTGCTAGTTGCAGGTGAAGATTGGAGTTTGTTCCTTGTTGGAACATGTTTATTGTTGGGATATCACAATTTTATCTTGTATACTTTAATGTATCTATATAATTGGTAAAGGGTGGAAGGCTCGGCCTTATGCCTGGTGTTTTGTTCCACTCTTGCCGCCCTAGTTTCCGTCATACCGGTGTTATGTTCCTTGATTTTGCGTTCCTTACACGGTTGGGTTATAATGGGAACCCCTTGACAGTTCGCCTTGAATAAAACTCCTCCAGCAAGGCCCAACCTTGGTTTTAACATTTGCCACCTAGCCTTTTTCCTTTGGGTTCTACGGACTCAAGGGTCATCTTTATTTTAAACCCCCGGGCCAGTGCTCCTCTAAGTGTTGGTCCAAACTAGAGCCCCTTGCAGTGCCACCTCGGGAAAACTCAAGGGTTGGTTTTAGTTGTACAGATTGCTTATCCGGTGTGCCCTGAGAATGAGATATGTGCAGCTCCTATCGGGATTTGTCGGCACATTCGGGTGGCTTTGCTGGACTTGTTTTACCATTGTCAAGATGTCTTGTAACCGGGATTCCGAGTCTGATCGGGTCATCCTGGGAGAAGGAATATCATTCGTTGACCGTGAGAGCTTGTGATGGGCTAAGTTGGGACACCCCTGCAGAGATTTGAACTTTCGAAAGTCGTGCCTGCGGTTATGGGCAGATGGGAATTTGTTAATGTCCGGTTGTAGAAAACCTGAAACTTAACTTAATTAAAAAGGGATCAACAGCGTGTGTAGCCGTGATGGTCTGTTTCCGGCGGAGTCTGGGAAGACAACACGGTCTCGTGTTATGCTTGAACGTAAGTAGTCTTGGATCACTTCTTGATCATAGATTCTCGAACGTGCTTTGCCTTCTGTTCTCGCTCTCATTTGCGTAAGTTTAGCCACCATATATGCTAGTGCTTGCTGCAGCTCCACCTCATACATTTTTACCTACCCATAAGCTTAAATAGTCTTGATCGCGAGGGTGTGAGATTGCTGAATCCCCGTGACTCACAGATTACTTCAAAAACCAGATGCAGGTGCCGATGATACCGTTCCAGGAGATGCGTCTGAGCTCAAGTGGGAGTTCGATGAGGACTCAGGACAATACTACGTTTCCTTTCCAGACGATCAGTAGTGGAGCCCAGTTGGGACGATCGGGGACATTATGCATTTGGGGTTGTCTTTATTTTGGGTCCGTAGACGGACCTTGATTGTATCTGGATGATGTAATGATATATTTATGCTATTTGTGTGAAGTGGCGATTGTAAGCCAACTATGTACCTCTTTCTTATTCAGTACATGGGATGTGTAAAGATTATCCCTCTTGCGACATTTCCTACTATGCGGTTATGCCTCTAAGTCGTGCTCCGACACGTGGGAGATATAGCCGCATCGTGGGTGTTATAGTGGTGCCTGGGGCTTGGCGGCCTCACCCTTGGTTAATTGTAGGCATAGTAGCACTGTTCGAGGCATGCTTTGTACGGTTGAACCTGTATAAGTACTCATATTGCTTTCAGCTTTGGTTGTTAAGTGCCCCTGATAGTTTCAGTTAAGGTTGTTAAGTACTCCTGCTGCTTTTACAGTCTGTCGTGTTTCTTCGGTCCTGTCTTCCTCCAGCCGCCAAAACCAAACCAGCGCCGGCGGATCCGCCTGCTTCCACCTCCCATGGCTGGCTGCGCCTTAGCGCACACATCGCCGCCCCACCGTCTCCTAAATCTTTAACGCCGACATCCTCCGTGCGCTTTGGTGCGCTCGCCGCGGCGCCGCCCTCTCGCGTTGTCAACATGGTAAACAAACAACAGGAATCGGCGTAAGTACATGGAGAGGATGACAGTAGGGGCCCACCACGTCAGCGTATGGAAAAATAAAATGCTTCCTCCTAGTGTTTTCCTGACATCTGGGACCCACGACATTGTGAGCGTATATAGTCTATAGACAAGAGAACATCACAAGATCGTCTGACACCTGGGACGTAGTTACTCGAGTAGTATTTTTTTTGTTTGGTATTGTTGAGACGGAGTAGGGTTTGAACTGGGCTGTGGCCCGTCCAGCCGAGGCTTATATTTTATGTTCAGCATGTGACCAGCCCAGCTATTTTTTCTTTGTGAAAATGAGCCCAGTTTATTTTTTCTGAAGAATACCCAATCCAGGCCTACTTATTTTTCTATGCCCTGATGGGCTGTAACTCTTTCAAGACGCCTGCAAATCTTGAAAGTAATATGAAATGGGTTGTAAATATAAAAACAGATGACAAATTGGCAATTAGTTTATAATTTCTGAATTTTTTTAACATTTTCAGATTCCTATTTCACTGGACATTAACCTAATTTAAATATATCTTCAAAGTACTTCAAATCTGGCTCGACAATTCGGTATTAAAAATAGTTTGGAACCCACGGAAATATGCGAAATTGGCCCTGGCCAACCAAAAAAAATGACTGCAATAAATTGCATAAGAAGTTGCCATGAGCTATATATAAATTATTAAAAAAAGAGGGAGTGGTCTGACTTGTGGGCCTGTTTAGTTGACGCGTATGCAAGATTTTTTAATTATTATATACGTCAACAAACGATTCTAGCAGACGTAACCGTTGGATGTCAATCCGACGGCCGTCATGTTTCTTCAATCTCTGATCTTCTTGCTCCAGCCGCCAAAGCAGCGCCGGCGGGACCGCCTACTCCCGCCTCCCGTGGCCGGCTGTGCTGTCGCGCATGCCTCAGCGCCCCCTACTACTCCCACCGCTGGCCAGGGCATCCCTCTACTCACCCACACCCCCTATTATTCTGCGGCGACGGCAGCCTCACACCGCAGCCGAACCGGTGAACCCTCGTACTCCTCTCCGCGCAGGCTTCCACTGCGGCGTCTTCCCCGGCTCCGCATCATCCCCTTCCTAGGCCTCGCCGCCGTCCACCGCCGTGGTGCTCTCGATGTGGCGTGGTCAATGTGGTCAACGACCGACTTCCATCGGAAGAGTACTGCACGTGAAGAGGCTGACAGCTGGGTCCACGGCAGCCGCAAGGAAGTGCCTCCTTATTACGCGGAGAATAATTATTCCTCCACCTGACAGCAGGGACCCACCGGACGGGTCACCAGTATTTCGCGAAAAAATCATTTCCCCCTAACTGCTAGGACCCATAGGACGGGCCACCGTATTTCGCGAAAAAAACGTTCCCCCCGCTGTCAGCTTGGACCCACGGAAAGTGCCTCCTTATTACGCACAAAAAAATGAATACCCCCTACTAGCTGGGACCCACCTTGGTGGGAGGCTGACTTGTGGGCCTACTAAGTTGACTGGGACAGAGGCCTTTGTCAACTTTAGTCAATATATGAACGATTCTAGCTCCAGTGACCGTACGATGTCCATCCAACGGCCGTAGTGCTTCTTCAACCTCTGGTCTTCTTGCTCCAGCCGCCCAAAGCAGTGTCGGTCGTGCCGCCTGCTCCTGCCGCCCATGGCCGGCTGTGATGCTGCGGAGGTATCACCGCCCCTACTACTCCCACCACTGGCCAGGCCATCCCTCTACGCACCCACACCCCCTGTTATTCTGCGGCGACGGCAGCCTCACACCGTAGCCGAACGTTGAACCCTCATACTCCTCTACGTGTGGGCATCCATTGCCGCGTCTTCCCCAGCTCCGCGTCGTCCCCTTCCTAGGCCTCACCGTCGTCCACCGCCCTGGTGCTCTCGGCGCGGCATGGTCAACATGGTCAAGGAATGGCTTCCATCGGACGTGGACTATACGTGGAGAGGCTAACAGCTGGATCCATGGCTGCAGCAAGGAAGTGCCTCCTTATTATGCGCAAAATAATTATTCCTCCACCTAACAGCTAGGACCCACCGGACGGGCCACTGTATTTCGCGAAAAAAACGTTTCCCCCTGACTGGTGGGACCCACCAGCTACATCTTCGCACGCAAGGAAGTGCGTCCGGGCAAAAAAATGATTCGCCCCCCTGACTGCTGGGACCCACCAGCTACATCTTCGCAGGAAAGGAAGTGCCTGACAGCCGGGACCCACCTGGTCGAAGCATACGTAGCGTTGTCATTCTGGTCGCGAACGTGTACGTATATATATACTGGTGGATGTAGAGGCGCACACGTGTCGTAGTAGAGGCGCATACATGTCATAGTAGAGGCGCGCACGTAGCATGTACACGTATGTACAGCGGCCAGGGTGCAAGAAAGAAAATACGGCCACGTATGTGTACATACGGGCGGGGTCTCGAACGCCTACTCACGCATACATACAGCCAGGGCTCGTGTACATGGCTGGGTCAGAACGGAGAAACAGCGTCGTCGTCGTGTTCATGGGGAGGCAACGGAATGCGTCGTGTTCATGGGGAGGCAACGGAATGCGTCATGTTCATCAGGAGGCAACGAAACGCATGGGAGCCAACCGGCTGGGTCGGAACGGAATGTGTGGTCGTGTTCATCGGGAGGGCTTGGACGGAACATGCGATGGAAACAAGGCTTGGCGTACCGCAAAACGGAGGAAACGGACCTCCTACGGTCGAAACGGGGGTCCTATTGATCGGGAGGGGTGTGTCGTACCGCAAAACGGACGAAACAGACCTCCTACAGTCAAAACGGGGGTCGTGTTGATCGGGAGGGGTGTGGCGTACCGCAAAACGGACGAAACGGACCTCCTACGGTCGAAATGGGGGTCCTGTTCATCAGGAGGGGTGTGGCGTACTGCAAAACGGATGAAACGTACCGTAAAATAAATCCCATTAACATCCAAAATAAATAATATAATAGCATGGAGCAATCAAAAATTATAGATACATTGGACACGTATCAAGCATCCCCAAGCTTAATTCCTGCTCGTCCTCGAGTAGGTAAATGATAAAAGAATAAATTTTGATGTGGAATGCTTTCTAACATATTTCTCAATGTAATTTTTCTTTATTGTGGCATGAATGTTCAAATCCGAAAGATTCAAGATAAAAGTTTAATATTGACATAGAAATAATAATACTTCAAGCATACTAACTAAGCAATCATGTCTTCTCAAAATAACATGGCCAAAGAAAGTTATCCCTACAAAATCATATAGTCTGGCTATGCTCTATCTTCACCACACAAAATATTTAAATCATGCACAACCCCGATGACAAGCCAAGCAATTGTTTCGTACTTTTGATGTCCTCAGACTTTTTCAATCTTCACGCAATATATGAGCGTGAGCCATGGATATAGCACCATATGTGGAATAGAATGGTGGTTGTGGAGGAGACAAAAAAGGAGAAGATAGTCTCACATCAACTAGCCGTATCAACGGGCTATGGAGATGCCCATTAATAGATATCAATGTGAGTGAGTAGGGATTTCCATGCAACGGATGCACTAGAGCTATAAGTATATGAAAGCTCAACAAAAGAAACTAAGCGGGTGTGCATCCAACTCGCTTTCTCATGAAGACCTAGGGCATTTTGAGGAAGCCCATCATTGGAATATACAAGCCAAGTTCTATAATGAAAAATTCCCACTAGTATATGAAAGTGATATCATATGAGACTCTCTATCATGAAGATCATGGTGCTACTTTGAAGCACGAGTGTGGAAAAAGCATAGTAGCATTGTCTCTTCTCTCTATTTTTATTTGGGCCTTCTTTCTTTTTTTCTTTTTGGCCTCTTTTTTTCGTCCGGAGTCTCATCCCGACTTGTGGGGGAATCATAGTCTCCATCATCCTTTCCTCACTAGGACAATGCTCTAATAATGATGATCATCACACTTTATTTACTTACAACTCAAGAATTACAACTCAATACTTAGAATAAAATATGACTCCATGTGAATGCCTCCGGCGGTGTACCAGGATGTGCAATGATGCATGAGTGACATGTACTAAGAATTATGAACGGTGGCTTTGCCACAAATATGATGTCAACTACATGATCATGCAAGCAATATGACAATGATGAAGCATATCATAATAACGAAACGGTGGAAAGTTGCATGGCAATATATCTCAGAATGGCTATGAAAATGCCATAATAGGTAGGTATGGTGGCTGTTCTGAGGAAGGTATATGGTGGGTTTAAGGTACCGGCGAAAGTTGCGCGATACTAGAGAGGCTAGCAATGGTGGAAGGGTGAGAGTGTGTATAATCCATGGACTCAACATTAGTCATAAAGAACTCACATACTTATTGCAAAAATCTATTAGTTATCGAAACAAAGTATTACGTGCATGCTCCTAGGGGGATAGATTGGTGGGAAAAGACCATCGCTCGTCCCCGACCCCACTCATAAGGAAGATAATCAATAAATAAATCATGCTCCGTCTTCATCACATAACGCTTCACCATACGTGCATGCTACGGGAATCACAAACTTCAACACAAGTATTTCTCAAATTCACAACTACTCAACTAGCATGACTCTAATATCACCATCTCCATATCTCAAAACAATTATCAAGTATCAAACTTCTCATAGTATTCAATGCACTTCTGTGAAAGTTTTTATATTAAAGAAAATTTCCATGTTGTTCTAAAGGACTCTCAAAATAATATAAGTGAAGCATGAGAGATCAATTATTTCTATAAAATAAAAACCACCGCCGTGCTCTAAAAGATATAAGTGAAGCACTAGAGCAAAAACTATATAGCTCAAAAGATATAAGTGAAGCACATATAGTATTCTAATAAATTTCAAATCATGTGAGTCTCTCTAAAAAGGTGTGTACAGCAAGTATGATTGTGGTAAACTAAAAAGCAAATACTCAAATCATACAAGACGCCCCAAGCAAAACACATATCATGTGGTGAATACAAATATAGCTCCAAGTAAAGTTACCGATAGACGAAGACGAAAGAGGGGATGCCTTCCGGGGCATCCCCAAGCTTAGGATTTTTGGTGTCCTTGAATTTTACCTTGGGGTGCCATGGGAATCCCAAATCTTAGGATCTTTCCACTCCTTGTTCCATAATCCATCAAGACTTTACCCAAAACTTGAAAACTTCACAACACAAAACTCAAAATAGAAAATCTTGTGAGCTCCGTTAGCGAAAGAAAACAAAACACCACTTCAAGGTACAGTAATGAACTCATTATTTATTTATATTGGTGTTAAACCTACTGTATTCCAACTTCTCTATGGTTTATAAACTCTTTTACTAGCCATAGATTCATCAAAATAAGCAAACAACACACGAAAAACAGAATCTGTCAAAAACAGAACAGTCTGTAGTAATATGTAGCTAACGCAACTTCTGGAACCTCAAAAATTATAAAATAAATTTCAGGACGTGAGGAATTTATCTATTAATCATATGCAAAAATAATTAACTAAATAGCACTTTCCAAATAAAAATGGCAGCAATTCTCGTGAGCGCTAAAGTTTCTGTTTTTTACAGCAAGATCAAAAAGACTTTCCCCAAGTCTTCCTAACGGTTCTACTTGGCACAAACACTAATTAAACACAAAAAACAAAACCAAAACATAGGATAAATAAATTATTTATTACTAAACAGGAGCAAAAATCAAGTAATAAAAATAAAATTGGGTTGCCTCCCAACAAGCGCTATCGTTTAACGCCCCTAGCTAGGCATAAAAGCGAAGATAGATCTAGGTATTGCCATCTTTGGTAGGTAATTCTTAATAAGACACCTATAACTCTTAGGACTTTCTTTGTTTTTATTAATTATCAAACTCTTAGGCACAAAATCAATAAAATCATTTGTAGCAAACGGTTCCTTAATGATAGCAAAAAGATTGGGATGAACACTTATTGATTTTAAATCCGCAGTTTCTTTACTAGAAGATTCACCCTTATTTTTAGGAACATAAAAAAGCTTGGCAATTTTGGTAGGAGGATTTGGAGTATTTTTAACGGAAGAAAAAGCGGACCCCAAGTTGGTGATAATTCCCTCAAGTTTATCGATTCTAGTAGAATCTTGACCTATTCTTTCATTAACTATGGGTTCTTTTTCCTTAAAACTTTTCAGAGTAACTCCCACCTTAGATCAATATTGGGTAATTTGGTTGTGGATATTTTTATCCAAATTCTCAATCAACTCTATAGTAGCAACTTTATTCTCAATAATTTCAAGCCTTTGCATCACATGTTCCAAAGTTAACATAGTTCCATTAACCAAAAGAGGTGGTGAGCCAAACAAATCTATCATAGCGTTATAAGAATCAAAAGTATGTCTACCCAAGAAATTCCCTCTGGTAATGGTATCAAGAATAAATTTGTACCAAGGAGTAGCGCCTACATAAAGATTTCGGGGAAGAACGGAAGTAGATTGCTTCCTGGTAGATCTATTTTGAGCTTTGCAAATTCTATACCAAGCATCTTTTAGATTTTCTCCCTCCCTTTGCTTAAAATTAAGAACTTCATTCTCGGGAGACAATGGAGAAGATAGAGGACTAGCCATAACGACAAGGCAAGCAAGAAAGCGACGAACAGAAAGGAGGGGGCGAATAAAATGGCAAGGGTGAAGCGGGGGAGAGGAAAACGAGAGGCAAATGGCAAATAATGTAATGCGAGGGATAAGAGTTTGTGATGGGTACTTGGTATGTATTGACTTGTGCATAGACTTCGGCAATGGTGCCAAAAATGGCTCGTTGTTACGAGTCAAATCTAGACTTTACTTGGCGCGAATCTCCCCGGCAACGGCGCCAGAAATCCTTCTTGCTACCTCTTCAGCACTGCGTTGGTTTTCCCTTTAAGAGGAAAGGGTGATGCAGCAAAGTAGCGTAAGTATTTCCCTCAGTTTTTGAGAACCAAGGTATCAATCCAGTACGAGATCATGCTCGAGTCCCACGCACCTACACAAACAAATAGGAACCTTGCAACCAACGCGATAAAGGGGTTGTCAATCCCTTCACGGTCACTTACGAGAGTGAGATCTGATATATATGATAAGATAATATTTTTGGTATCTTTATGATCAAGAGAAATAAAGATGCAAAGTAAAATAAACGGCAAAGGAAATAACTAAGTGTTGGAAGATTAATATGATGGAAGATAGACCCGGGGCCATAGGTTTCACTAGTGTCTTCTCTCAAGAGCATAAGTATTATGGTGGGTATACGAATTACTGTCGAGCAATTGATAGAATTGAGCATAGTTATGAGAATATCTAGGTATAATCATGTATATAGGCATCACGTCCGCGACAAGTAGACCGAAACGATTCTGCATCTACTACTATTACTCCACACATCGACCGCTATCCAGCATGCATCTAGAGTATTAAGTTCATAAGAACAGAGTAATGCTTTAAGTAAGATGACATGATGTAGAGGGATAAACTCATGCAATATGATATAAACCCCATCTTTTTATCCTCGATGGCAACAATACAATACGTGCCTTGCTGTCCCTATTGTCACTGGGAAAGGACACCGCAAGATTGAACCCAAAGCTAAGCACTTCTCCCATTGCAAGAAAGGTCAATCTGGTAGGCCAAACCAAACTGATAATTCGAAGAGACTTGCAAAGATAAACCAATCATACATAAAAGAATTCATAGGAGATTCAAATATTGTTCATAGGTAAACTTGATCATAAACCCACAATTCATCGGATCTCGACAAACACACCGCAAAAGAAGATTGCATCGAATAGATCTCCAAGAGAACAGAGGAGAACTTTGTATTGAGATCCAAAGAGAGAGAACAAGCCATCTAGCTAATAACTGTGGACCCGAAGGTCTGAAGTAAACTACTCACACATCACCGGAGAGGCCATGGAGTTGATGTAGAGGCCCTCCGTGATCAATGCCCCCTCCGGCGGAGCTCCGAAAAAGGCCCCGAGATGGGATTTCTCGGGTACAGAAGGTTGCGGTGGTGGAATTAGGTTTTCGTGGTGCTCCTGGATGTTTGGGGATACGTGGATATATATAGGAGGAATAAGTACATTGGTGGAGCAATGAGGGGCCCACGAGGGTGGAGGGCGCGCCCAGGGGAGTAGGCACGCCCCCTGCCTTGTGCCCTCCTCGATCGTTTCTTGACGCCCACTCCAGGTCTCCTGGATCATGTTTGTTGAGAAAATCATGTTCCCGAAGGTTTCATTCCGTTTGGACTCTGTTTGATATTCCTTTTCTTCGAAACCCTAAAATAGGCAAAAAGACAGCAATTTGGGTTGGGCCTCCGGTTAGTAGGTTAGTGCCAAAAATGCTATAAAAGTGTAAAATAAAGCCCATTAACATCCAAAATAGATAATATAATAGCATGGAGTAATCAAAAATTATAGATACGTTGGAGACGTATCAATGAGTTGAAGTTATACAAGTGTTGAAGTGGGCCATAACCCATAGGACCCAGGATTTGATAAGGAAACAAGCACAATCTTGTTGAAGAAAAGAATTCTGAGGGAAGCTGTGATTTCATCAGGAGACGTTCCATAGGAGGTTACGTAAACCCGAGAGTTGTGAAGAAGCGATAGAGATTTTGTTTGGCTTGCAGAACCAATGGATTTATCTGAACCCAGTTCGTGGAGAAGAGAAGTTCTGCAATGCTTGTGAGGATACCCAAGTGTTAGAATACGTGATTCACTATCTGCGTATGTGGTAATGATTCAAGTACGGGATGGATTGGCCCCCATACCGGAGACTTCTATCATGAACTCTCATATGTTGATGGAAAATCAGAGAGCCTTAAAACCCTAGAAGAGTGTCGACACGACAAGCCAAAAGCCTTAGAATAGTAGGACGATGGAAACCCTGTACAGGCACCTATTGCTAATCATAGGTTATGCGGTGAGGCTCAGCCCAGACCCATTTCCTACAGGAGGAACCAATAGTTGTTGACCACCATGAGATTTTTGATAGTTGTTTAGCATTGGCGACAGACCTGACAGCTAAGAAGACCCAGTCTCGGAAGGATCATATTTTGATGCAAGGACTCGAGATTTTGAGGAAAAGGTTATGCCCTTACCAGAACAGCACAAGTGAAGGAGTTATCTCGAAGAATATGAGAAGACCGACACCGTCAACACAAAGTATGGAGTACATGAGTTTTGCTGGAACCGTAACCATGCTTCTAAGGGTGGTAGCACCCCATACCTTGTGTTGCTGAATGGATTCTGAAGGAGACCCCCCAAACCTAACCTTCTTTCTAGCCTCTCCGAATCTCGAGGACGAGATTCATTTTAAGGGTGGTAGTTTGTAACATCCCAAAATTCTAAATTTTGGAATGTTATATTAAATAAATTATTATGATTGTTTGTTTGATTGTTGTGTGATCAATTGTGTGAAACTGAGTGGAATCTGAAACTTTTTGAAAGTTGAAAGAGAGGGAATAAAAGGAATTTCCCAAAACTTTCATCTTGCATTTTGATCTCCATGAATTCAAATTCATTTCATCACAAAACCCTAGAGTGAAGATAATATGACTTCTTCCATTTAAAGAAATGAAAAGGGGTTTGAAATGATTTGAATTCCATTTGAGATATTCAAATATAGAAAATTTAAGCAACTCAATGAGTTCATGAGGGAAGATAACATGACTTCTTCAAATTCGAAGAAAGAGAGTTGGAAATTTCGAAGAAATAATTTGGAAGTCACTTTGAAGTTATTTGAAACTCATTTTCCATTTGAAGTTGTTTGAAATGCCAAATTCAAATCCAATTGGGAGTTATTTGGGTTTCTATTCAAATTATTTTTCTCCTAAAAATAAATAAATGGAAATAAGGGTAAAATGATTCCCTTCAATAGAAAATTAGGAGAAATAAATTTGAAATCATTTGGGTATTTTAAAATTGTTTCTTTATTGATTTTAAATGCAAAACTAGCATTGTTTGACTTGTATGATTTTTTATGGAATTTAGTTGAACTTGAAAAATAGTTCATCTTATTCGGAGTATTTTTCTGAACATTTTGGTATATAACATGCCTATGTAAAATGTTTGTTTATTTTCCTATATTGAAGTTTTTTCTTTCTGTAAAAAAACATGCACGCACACCGCACCACCTGGACCAAAACCACTTCGGCCCAGGAGAACCCGCGAGCAGGCCGAGCCAACCGCTGGCCAGAGCCGGCCCATGGCCACATCAAGCCGCGCCAGGCCAAGAGCACTGTGGCCTGCTCCCAGCGCATCGGAGGCCATCGCCTCGCACGCCCGACATCTCCCTCTCGCTCGCACACAGCTGCCGCTGCCAGGTGGGGCCCACTGCCCAGGCCATCGTCTTCAACCTCCCGCTTTCCTCATGCAGGATAAGCAGCACACTCGCCGGCCGCCTCGCTCGGGATAAACCTTATCCGCAGCTCCCGAGCTCCCTACTCGCGCCTATAAAACCCCAGGAGCCCCTCTCTCCATTCAGCCACTTCGCTAGCCCTCTCACCACTCGTAGCTGTCGTCCCGTCGTTTCGCATCTCGCCGGAGCCGGAGCTTCTCGTCGTCGTTTTCGTCGCCGGTGGCACATCCGAACCCTCTTATTCCCTGTCAATCAACTTGCCTCGCCATCCCGCGTCATTTTGACATGTTTTTGCCACCCAGTTCTCGCCAGAGGCGCCGTCCCGACGACCTGCGTCCTCGCCGGAGCACAGAGACGCCCGCCCCGTGCAGCACGACCCCGACCACCCGCCGCCCTCCGACCCCACCAGTGGATCGCCCACGCCGCGTCGGACCCCGCCGCCTCCTTCCCCGTCACCGAGGAGCGCCGGAGTCGCCGCCCCATCACCGGCCAATGCCAGC
Source organism: Triticum urartu (assembly GCF_003073215.2). Classification (NCBI taxonomy): domain Eukaryota; kingdom Viridiplantae; phylum Streptophyta; class Magnoliopsida; order Poales; family Poaceae; genus Triticum; species Triticum urartu. The sequence goes on from NC_053022.1 coordinate 357,583,469, forward strand.
GCCACCGCCTAGGTACATCATCGTCACCTCTGTAAGACGACCGCTCGCTTCCCTGTTCGTTTTTTAATCTCGTATTAGATCGGTTAACTGCGGTTTAGTAAAACGATCTCGATTTTTTTAGTTATTTTTTTAGCCGCAGTAGCTGTTTTAGCTATTTAGTGGCCGTTCGCCGTTTAGCCTAAGTCGCGAACACTGCCAGCCAGCCAGGATCCGCCACGTGGCTAGGGGCCTGTTTGCAGTTATTTCTTTTTCTGTTTAGTTCCTGAGTTTTACGGATTAGTCCCTAAACTTCGGATAGCCGTATCTTTTTAACCGTAGGTCCAAATTCAATGAAACCAGCGGAAAATTCTCTGTATTGATTAGATCTATCCATTAGTGTCATCTTTGTTCACTTTTGTCAGGTTCAAATTTGAAATTATTCAGATTTGAATTCAAACTTCAAATGGTCATATCTCCTAAACCACGGCTCCAATTAAGTTAATTCTTTTTGCGTTTTTGTCACCGTAGCCAAACCCTATCACCTGGACCATTATCACACTAATTTTCACACACTTAGGATCTATCCTTAGTAGTTTTACTCGTATGCCTTGTATGCACTATGCTTCACATCACAAATTCTGAACCCCATGCCTATGTTGTGTTGCACTTAGAATATTTTGTGATAGTTAAGTGTGTTGTATGTTCATTTGGTTTTTCCAAGACCTTTTGCTTTGCATGTTCTTCTTGGTTCTCTGAAATGATTGCTTATGTGAGTGCAATGTTTGAATTTATAGATTTTCATCAGAGAGTGACGAATAGTTCTATTAAGTAAATTTCTGAGAGCGATATAATCTTCATCAACTATTACTAGGCAAGTTCACATTTGATCATTCCTTCAATTACATATGTTTTATATTATGCACTTAGTCCTTTTGTGGTAGGATTGCATGGTAGGATTTATTGTTTCCAGATGGCTATGCCGTTACCTAGTAGTTCATTTGAGGTAGGTCTGATCTATACATCCTTGTCACCACCGTGTAAGTTTATTTTTGCCTCGCTAAATGTAGACATGGTTTGGGAAGCGAACATGGTGAGACATGAGTGACAAAGTAGTAATCAGGACCAAAACTTGTAAATGAACTACCTGGGCGGTATTTTGTTTGAATGGTGGCGAAGTACAGTGGGAACATGCATGGTTAATCCATGGTGGTGCACCACTAGTGGTCGGCCGCCCAGGCTCAAAGAGATCAATCGTATTCTCATGTATAGAAGCTTACGTGTGCAGCCACAAGCCAATATGGGCTCTGGCTTAGTTGAGTAGATAGTATGACCTCTTCCGGGATAGGCTAGCAGATGTAGAATGAGTAGGTGTACTGGCCTATCCGTGGGTTAAGGGGAAATACTTTCGAAAGGCTATGTCTCGGTCATCCTATTCTCAAACGCCAGGCAGTGCGAGAACTTCAAGGGAGGCGATCGAGTCTTGTGGGGAAAAGTGCACAAACCTCTGCAGAGTGTTAAAACCTAATCGATTAGCCGTGTCCCCGGTTACAGACAACTTGAGAATCTAGTAGTGGAAATGCTGGGAGATCTCATCACTCTTAATTAAAAAGTTGGGTTTTACATGAAACTTTGGGAATGGATTGAGTTGGGTTGGCACAACTCATCCTATGCTATCTTGTAATGGTAGAGTAATATATTTTATTCTAGGGAAAAACTAGCTTTATGCAAAAACTAAACCTAGAGCTTTCCACCAGCCAAATTGCATGTACAAATAGGTTCATTATTCTTATGATGTGACTTGCCAGTACATTCAATGTACTGACCTACAGGGCTGCAACGTCTTATGTTGCAGGAATTTTCTACGACGAGTAGGAGTTACGTTGTAGGGTTATGGTCTACACTCAACTTGTCGTTGGCGTTGATGGGACTCTACACCTGTTCGATTGTTTCCGCTGAGATTTATGAGGTATATATCAGTTTTACGTTATTTATACATGTGATTGCATTTTGATATATACATTGATGTACTGTGTGTGTCAGCATACCGATCCAGGGATGGCACGGATACACAGAGGCTTGACCGTTTGAGGTTGGGTTGCTACATAAGGATGAAGATCTAAAAGTGATTGATGTGTCTCCTATTACATCTTTGTTTTGCAATATGAATCTTGATAATGATGGGACTGGAGATGAGTCAACTTTATTTAAAAGGCGTCCCAATGATTCGGAGTTTTCAGATCTTGATGCAAAAATTAATAAATGTGGGATTGAAGAGGTCAAAACTTTACATGGTAATGAACCCATTATTTTGGATTTCAAGAAATTTAATTATGATAATTGATCTTTGATAGATTGTATTTCCTTGTTGCAATCCGTGCTAAATTCTCAGCATGCTTATAGTCAAAATAAAGCTTTTACCAAACATATCATTGATGCTTTAATGTAATCTTATGAAGAAAAGCTTGAATCAGAAGTTTCTATCCCTAGAAAACTTCATGATGAGTGGGAACCTACTATTAAAATTAAAATTAAAGATCATGAATGCTATGCTTTATGTGATTTGGGTGCTAGTGTTTCCATGATTCCAAAAACTTTGTGTGATGTGTTAGGTTTCCGTGAATTTGATGATTGTTCTTTAAACTTGCACCTTACGGATTCCACTATTAAGAAACCTATGGGAAGGATTAATGATGTTCTTATTATTGCAAATAGGAATTATGTGCCTGTAGATTTCATTGTCTTGACATTGATTGCAATCCTACATGTCCCATTATTCTTGGTAGATCTTCCCTTAGAATGATTGGTGCAATTATTGATATGAAAGAAGGGAATATTATATTCCAATTTCCGTTAATGAAAGGCATGGAACACTTTCATACATAGAAAATTAAATTATCTTATGAATCTATTATCAGATCCACTTATGGATTGCATACCAAAGATGATAATACCTAGATCTATTCTTACTTTTATGCCTAGCTAGGGACGTTAAATGATAGCACTTGTTGGGAGGCAACCCAATTTTATTTTTGTTTTTTGCTTTTTGGTTCTGTTTAGATGTGGTTTTATGCTTTTAATTAGTGTTTGTGCCAAGTAGAACCTTTGGGAAGACTTGGGGGAAGTTTTTGTGATCTTGCTGTAAAAAACATAAACTTTAGCGCTCACGAGATTTGCTACCATATTTTACTGGACAGTGAGATTAGGATGATTCTTTTTAAGATGATTAATAGACAAATTCCTCACGTCCACCAATCTATTTCAGAAGTTTTGGGGTTACATAAGTATTCGAAACCTACAGCTTACTACAGACTGTTCTGTTTTTGACATATTCTATTTTTCGTGTGTTGTTTGCTTATTTTGATGAATCTATGGCTAGTATTGGAGGGTATGTACCATAGAGAAGTTGGAATAAAGTAGGTTTAACACCAATATAAATAAATAATGAGTTCATTACAGTACCTTAAGTGGTGGTTTGTTTTCTTATACTAACGGAGCTCATGAGATTTTCTGTTGAGTTTTATGTTGTGAAGTTTTCAAGTTTTGGGTAAAGATTTGATGGATTATGGAATAAGGAGTGGCAAGAGCCTAAGCTGGGGATGCCCAAGGTACCCCAAGGTAAAATTCAAGGACAACCAAAAGCCTAAGCTTGGGGATGCCCCGGAAGGCATCCCCTCTTTCGTCTTCGTCCATCGGTAACTTTACTTGAGGCTATATTTTTATTCACCACATGATATGTGTTTTGCTTGGAGCGCCTTGTATGATTTGAGTCTTTGCTTTTTAGTTTACCACAATCATCCTTGCTGTACACACCTTTTGGGAGAGACACACATGAATCGGAATTTATTAGAATACTCTATGTGCTTCACTTATATCTTTTGAGCTAGATAATTTTGCTCTAGTACTTCACTTATATCCTTTAGAGCACGGTGGTGGTTTTATTTTATAGAAATTATTGATCTCTCATGCTTAACTTATATTATTTTGAGATTCCTTTAGAACAGCATGGTAATTTGTTTTGGCTATAAAATTGGTCCTAATATGATAGGCATCTAAGATTGGTATAATAAAAACTTTCATAAAAAGGTGCATTGAATACTATGAGAAGTTTGATACTTGATAATTGTTTTGAGATGTAAATATGGTGATATTAGAGTTGTGCTAGCTGAGTAGTTGTGAATTTGAGAAATACTTGTGTTGAAGATTGCAAGTCCCGTAGCATGCACGTATGGTAACCGTTGTGTAACAAATTTGAAACATGAGGTGTTCTTTGATTGTCTTCCTTATGAGTGGTGGTCGGGGACGAGCAATGGTCTTTTCCTACCAATCTATCCCGCTAGGAGCATGCGCGTAATGCTTGGTTTTTGATGACTTGTAGATTTTTGCAATAAGTACGTGAGTTCTTTATGACTAATGTTGAGTCCATGGATTATACGCACTCTCACCTTTCCATCATTGCTAGCCTCTTCAGTACTGTGCATTGCCCTTTCTCACCTTGAGAGTTGGTGCAAACTTCACGGGTGCATCCAAACCCCGTGATATGATACGACCTATCACACATAAACCTCCTTATATCTTCCTCAAAACAGCCACCATACCTACCTATTATGGCATTTCCATAGCCCTTTTGAGATATATTGCCATGCAACTTTCCACCTTTTCATTTATGACACGCTTCATCATTGTCATATTGCCTTGCATGATCATGTAGTTGACATCGTATTTGTGGCAAAGCCACCGTGCATAATTTATCATACATGTCACTCTTATTCATTGCCCTTCCCGGTACACCGCCGGAGGCATTCATATAGAGTCATATTTTGTTCTAGTATCGAGTTGTAACCATTGAGTTGTAAATAAATAGAAGTGTGATGATCATCATTAATAGAGCATTGCCCCAAATAAAAAGGGGGAGGCCAAATAAGGAAAAAAAGGAATGCCCCAAAAAAGAGAAAAATAAAAAGGGACAATGCTACTATCCTTTTTTCCACACTTGTGCTTCAAAGTAGCACCATGATCTCTATGATAGAGAGTCTCTTGTTTTGTCACTTTCATATACTAGTGGGAATTTTTCATTATAGAACTTGGCTTGTATATTCCAACAATGGGCTTCCTCAAATGCCCTAGGTCTTCGTGAGCAAGCAAGTTGGATGCACACCCACTTAGTTTCTTTTGTTGAGCTTTCATACATTTATAGCTCTAGTGCATCCGTTGCATGGCAATCCCTACTCCTTGCATTGACATCAATTGATGGGAATCTCCCTAGCCCGTTGATTAGCCGCGTCAATGTGAGACTTTCTCCTTTTTGTCTTCTCCACATAACCCCCATCATTATATTCTATTTCACCCATAGTGCTATATCCATGGCTCACGCTCATGTATTGCGTGAAAATTGAAAAAAGTTTGAGATTACTAAAGTATGCAACAATTGCTTGGCTTGTCATCGGGGTTGTGCATGATGAGAGCATTCTTGTGTGACGAAAATGGAGCATGACCAAACTATATGATTTTGTAGGGATGAACTTTCTTTGGCCATGTTATTTTGAAGAAGACATGATTGCTTAGTTAGTATGCTTGAAGTATTATTATTTTTATGTCAATATTAAACTTTTGTCTTGAATCTCTCGGATCTGAATATTCATGCCACAATAAAGAAAATTACATGGGAATTATGCTAGGTGGCATTCCACATCAAAAATTATGTTTTTATCATTTACCTACTCGAGGACGAGCAGGAATTAAGCTTGGGGATGCTTGATATGTCTCCAACGTATCTATAATTTTTAATTGTTCCATGATATTATATTATCTGTTTTGGATGTTTAATGGGCTTTATTATACACTTTTATATTTTTTTGGGACTAACTTACTAACCCAAGGCCCAGTGCAAATTGCTGTTTTTTGTGTGCCTATTTCAGTGTTTCACAGAAAAGGAATATCAATGTAACATCCCAAATTTTCAATTTGGAATGTTATACATTAGATCATCATGCATATCATATTTTACTTTGCATTTTGGTTGATCCTAGAAATTCTACGCAACTCAATGACCCACGGAGAGAGTTGGGGATTTCGTTATTTTTATATTTGAGTTCTCTCAAATTTTGAGAATAGGATCATTTGATTTTATTTATTTTATCGTCAATTATTTCTACTACAAACATATGAGAGAGGGAATAAAATGAATTTCCAAAAACAAAGAAATATTGAGGATTTAATAATAAAATCAAATAAGATTTTATTTCGGAGTTTTTCGGTGTTTTATTTGAATTTAGGAAAAAGGTGCGTTTTTCAAAATTGCATTTAGGGCCCAAATAAATGTTCCCATTGTGCGGCTTGATTTTAGAAGCCCGCGAAAATTTATTTCGGAATTTTTGGAGTCCATTTAGTAGTTCTTTTTATTTTTCTTCCGAGTGGAATAATTAAAAAAAACGAACCGACTTCGGGCCATACCCGAGCGGGACACCGCCCGGGGGAAGCCTTTAAATAGCGCCGCCCCGAGCCGCCCCAGCCCATCAGCCCCGCCTCGATCCGCGCGCGCCGCCGCCGCCGACGATCCCGCCGCCGAGGTTCGTCGCGCCTCGTTTTCCATGCCGAAAAAAGAGAAAAAAAATTCGCCGTTCGTCGTTTTTCTTTTTCTCGGATTAAATCCGCGATTTTTCTGATCGCGATTCCTGATCCGATTTTCGTTTTAGTTCAACTTTTCGCTCGTTTACCGGAATCAGGCGATTCAAGCGCGTAGAGTTTCGTCTCGAAACCCTCTATCCGTTTAACCAACTTAAACAAGTTTTTGCTACTGTAAAATTTTCCCTAGATCCAGATTAGTAGAACGAAGTTGTTTTCTTTCGCCGTTTGTCTTTCGTTGCTTTGTTCGATTTGATTCTTTTTGCCAACCGGAGTTCTTAAGTTGAACCTTCTGCATAGATCTTTTATTTGAGTTTTACCTGTGCATTATATGAGTACTTGTTGTATGCTTGTTTGTTTGTCTGCGATAGAATACCCGGAGTGCGCCACCTGTTACTTCAAATCGTTAGGTTTCGCGAATCATCAGCAAGGCAAGTAACACTTTGATCATACCTTTTCTACTACCCAGTTTTATTGCATTAGACCAATCCTCACACATTGCATGATTAGGATCTAATTAAATTGTGGGATGGGAAGTAGATGAGGTAGTACCTATTACCTGTTATTATCAAACCTTTGGGAGTTACTTCTACGTTTGCTTATTATGCTATGCTAGTAGACGTGGATTGGGTGAGTGATATCCATGACAGATGTGAGATTGTTAATTAATGGTTTATCTAAGGTGGCAACTTAAACACACATCTGGGTGGATTGAGGCACCTGGGTATTCCAGGACTTGCCTGTTTTCTTTTGGACCGCCACCCAGGCTCAAAGGGATCATGATACTATTCATACTAGAAACTTCCGTGTGCAGCCACAAGCTATTATGGGCTCTAGCATAGTTGACTAAGTCGTGCGAACTCTTACAGTGGTAGACTAGCAGATGTAGGGGATGTAGGTGGTACGGTCTACCCATCGTAAGGTGCTAGCGCTTCTGAAAGACTATGTCTCAGTCATCCGTCTTCTCAAACACCATGTAGTGCGAGAAACCAAACGGAGGCGATCGAGTCTTGTGGGGAAAAGTGCGCAAACCTCTGCAGAGTGTAATAAACTAATCATGGTTAGCCGTGTCCCCGGTTATGGACATCTTGAGTATCTAGTACCTGGATTTTCATGTGAATCTCAACATGTTACTCTAAATTAATTTTGTTGGGTTTTAATGTTGATACTTAATTGGGATTGAGAATGCTGTCAACCATTCTCAATGTTTAACAACCACCATGATAGTAATTAAATTTTATTCCTTTGAAGTAGGGAAAAATTGGCTTTACCCAAAACTGTAACCATAGAGCTTTCCACCAGCCAAATATGCATATAGTATAGCTGTTTCATTCCGTTACTCTCTATGTGTTACCTTGCCAGCATATTCCATGTGCTGACCCGTTTTCGGGCTGCAACGTTAATGTTGCAGACTTCTCAAACGATGATTAAGGATTTTTTAGGTCGTGGTTCTATACTCAGTGATGCCATTGGAGTTGATGGACTCACTTATCTTCCAAGCCTTCCGTTGTTATCGTTATTAGATGGCCTTAAGCCATATTTATTGTAATAAATTCTCTTTTGAGACACTCGATGTAATAAGTGTGTGATTGCTACTCTGCTATAAGTCCTCCGAGTACTGTGTGGTGTCAGCATTACTGATCCAGGGATGACACCGGAGCACAGAGATCAGACTGTTTGAGGTCTGGTCGCTACAGAGATGGTATCAGAGCACACGCTGACTGTAGGACACGACCACTAAGCTAGAGACCTAGATCACTATTCACTCTCTTCTCTTCTGACCTCTCATCTTTTCTACTCTTTAGGATGGCGGATGCAAGGAACAAGTTCACGCAACCGGATGAAGATACACCCTTTGGACGTCACTTGAAGGAAGTCACTAGATACCTGAACATAGGAGTACCAAGCTTCACTAGAACCTATAACGCCACTTTACCTAAAGAAGAGCGTTGGATGATTCAAGTTCAAGTTCCAGGAAGGACGTTCATGCCAGTCACTGAGCCCATAGAGTTTTCTTTGATGCACCAACTTGGAGTCTAGGAAAGAGCATGGCAGCTCACATTGCCATGGGACGCATTGGAGAAGTCTACCGCAAGGATCTCAAGGATACTATCTACCAGATTTGTGGGCGCCGGGATGAACACTGGGAGATGATCAGCACCAGGAAGGATAGATCAATCGCAGCTTTTATCCAGGAGTTAAATCAGCACATTCGATGATAGGAGAACCAGATGTGCACCGACATGATAGATCTGAAGAAGGCAAAGACTAGAATCAAGGAACTAGAGGAAGAACTCAAGGCTACACGTGAAGATTATGAAGAGGAAATTGAAGTATTGGTGGAGAAGAATGACGACCTGATCAAGAAGATTGGAATATTTATGGGAGACCCTACTGAAAGTGCGTTATATCGACTAGAGGGGGGTGAATAGGCGATTTTTATGGAAGTCTTCAAAACATGGAAGTTATGAAGACAGACGATAAAACTAAACCTATTACCCTGCAGCGGAAGGTAGACTACACTAGGCAAGCCATAGTCAAGTATTCAATGGAGTGAAAGCACAATGACTAATAGCAGCAATGTAGTAAGGATCAGGTAGGAAGATATTATGAAGCCAAAGAGAAAACGCAGTCACTCAGTGAAGATAAAAGATAGTGCAATTATACAATGACTTCACAAGGAGTAATAGTAAGTAAAGGGAAGGGAAGATGAAACCAGTGACTCGTTGAAGACAATGATTTGTTGGACCAGTTCCAGTTGCTGTGACAACTGTATGTCTGGTTAGGGCGGCTAGGTATTTAAACCTTAGGACACACAGTCCCGGACACCCAGTCCTGAACACGCAGCTCAGGACACCCAGTACTCACCGTATTCCCCTTGAGCTAAGGTCACACAGACCTCGCCCAATCACTCTGGTAAGTCTTCAAGGTAGACTCCCAAACCTTCACAGACTTCGTTCACCGGCAATCCACAATGTCTCTTGGATGCTCAGAACGTGACGCCTAACCGTCTGGAGGATGCACAGTCCTCAAGTGTAATAAGTCTTCAGATCACACAGACAGAAGACTTATGTGATGCCTAATTCTCTTTGGCTCTGGGTGGTTAGGGCTTTATCCTCGCAAGGAATTCTCTCTCAAAGGCTTCGAGGTGGGTTGCTCTCAAACGACAAAAGCCGTACTCTGAATCTGAGCAGCTAATCATTTATGGTTGTAGGGGGTGGGCTATTTATAGCCACTTGGCAACCCGACCTGATTTGTCCGAAATGACCCTTGGTCACTAAGGAACTGACACGTGTTCCAACGGTCAGATTCAAACTCACACGGCAACTTTACTTGGGCTACAAGCAAAGCTGACTTGTCCGACTCTGGAGAAGATTCGCTCTCAAAGTCTTCACTCGAAGACATAGGTTTTGTTTAAGCATCACTTCAGTCATTCTGACTGGTTCTCTTGGACCCCACTTGACAGTACGGTGGTTCCTATGACTCAACACAGAAGAAAAAGAACTACGAAAGATCTAAGTCTTCGAGCTCCATAGGCTTCATGCGGTGTCTTCTCTTGTCATAGTCTTCAATGTGAATATCTTCATATACCACCTTTGACTTCAATGTCTTCATACATTTTTAGGGGTCATCTCTGGTAGGAAAACCGAATCAATGAGGGACTTCTACATGTGTTATTCTGCAATTCTCACAAACACATTAGTCCCTCAACTAGGTTTGTCGTCAATACTCCAAAACCAACTAGGGGTGGCACTAGATGCACTTACAATCTCCCCCTTTTTGGTGATTGATGACAAACTAGTTGAAGTTTTCAACGGGGAATATAATCTGTGAAATTGTAAAGGATACAGAATTGTCTTCATAAGTTGCAAGGGCTCCCCCTGAAGATGTGCATATAAGTAATTTGCTTTTGGAATGCAAATGCACATGGCAGGTTGTACTTGTGGAGATCCACTTCAACTTATGATGATAATCCACTATGCATGAGAAGGTATGTGAAGATAATGACATGCATAATGGAAAATGGACGTCTGCAGAATGATCTAAGTGCGGAATTTATCGTCGCACATGCGGAATTTATCATCGCAAAACAAGGTGGCAGATAAGTAGCAGACGACCATTGAGTTTAAGTGTTACAACTCAAAGAACCAAATGTAGCAAAATGAGAGTTGTAAGCACGAAGCAAAATATAAAGCACCCGCCCATATGGACCCGCTTGAAGACTATCAAATGAAGACTATCAAACTCATATGCTTCTCCCCCTTTTGTTAGTATGGACCAAAAAGGTTTGAAGACATAGAGCATCTACTCGTTCCCATGAAGAGTAGGTGAAGTAGCAGGGTCGGTGGTGGTGTTTGGCGGTGCAGACGAGCTTGGAGCAGAGTCGAAGCGTGCTGAAGAAGGTGCAGTGAAGTAGCATCGTCTTCACCTCGATCACTCTGGCATTCACAGTTGCAGCAGAGGAAGAGAACTCAGAGTCTTCAAGGGATGGAGTTCGACGCAGCACTGCCCTTCGAGGAGGTGTGGAGTCAAACTTGAATCGCTCAGTGAAGCCATCCTCTTGAAGATCATCTTCAGAACACATCAGTGTTAGCCCTTTCCATGTGCGGCGAGAGGTTTCATGGGTAACAAAAGCATTCTTGGTGGCAAGATTGCGAATGCGATTAACGTCCACCAAGAGGCTTTGCATCTGACGCTTCAGCCAGTCATGATGCCTATCATGTTTCTGATGAAGAGCCACAAGAAGCTCTCGGTCGTTGAGAACACGAGTGCGCTTCTTGGGTCGTGGAGCAGTTGTGCTATCAGTGGCTTTAGTGAGAGCAGGATGCGGTGCACGTCTGGTGCCAGCCAAAGGATACACACGAGCGACTGCTTCAACTCCTTCAATGTTCTGAGAAAAACTCTGATGCTCTGCATTCTGAAGACTTGAGGTTCCTTGGCAGGCTCAGGATAGATGGCTTCAGTAGACATATCCACATCAGGCAGAAAAATCCGATGGTTGCGGGCCCAGGGCTGATATGAGATAGTGGAGTGAAGTTTGATCAGCCGCATGACCCATGGGGCGTAGAACTTCAAGCCAAACAGATCAGAGCCTGATGCAGCAAGTTGGCGAATGAAGAAGTCTTGTGCATTGAAGCATTTTCCATGAAGAATATAAAAGACCAAAGTCTTCATTGCACCTTCAAGCTTGGCATGTGGAGAGTGCCCTTTGATGGGCCAGAGAGTCCGCCTTATGATATGATAAATAGTTCTTGGCAGGTACTCAAGGTCTTCAACGAAGAACTCCGTGGGATAAGCAGCATCTTGGGGCAATGGCTTCATCATACTGAGCATCTAACTCATATCAGGTTCAGTATTCTGAAAGATGCTCTCAATGGCTTCACTATGAAGCTGACAGCCATGCTCGTAGAGATCGCCAGGAATGGGCAAACCAGTGAGCTCAATGATGTCGAAGGCTTTGGCTTCGTGATGAACGTTTCCTGTCATCCACTCTAGGACCCAAGTCCTCGGATCTCTGCTATACCCGCGGATGTGAAGTGTGGCATAGAATTGGAGCAGCAACTCTTCATTCCAATGCTCTTGGTCAGTTACGAATGGCAGCAAGCCAACTTCTTTGAAGCAATCCAGAGCTTCTTCCAGACAGGGCAGACCAGCTATAGCTTCAATGTCAAGGCGCTTGTGTGGGAAGATGCGACCTTGGTTGTATAGAATGCAGGAGTAATAGCTTCGCTGCGGATAGCTCCAGGACCTATCAGATGATATCCTTTCCCTTGAGTAGGGGTTCCTGGAGCTATTGAAGAATGTGTTGTCTGCTCTGAAGCCATTGATATTGAAGGAGCCAGGTGCTGATGCAGGACCTGGGAACCTTGGCAATCTTGGGATTGGCTTCTGTACCTGAGGCCTGTGCTCAACATGATAGTCAAACTAGGGACCGGCAGCAGACTCAGGAATAGAAGTGGTGGGATCAGTGGCTTCGCTGACCTCTGGTGTTTTTGTTGGTGAGGGCTCCACATTAGCTTCAGCCATGATAGCGTCAGTGGCTTCAGTGGTGTTGTTGGTGGCAGCCTCAAGATGTTCAACCTCCACTTGATGAGCTGGAGGGTCGGTCACAGTCATGTTCTCCTTGAGAACAGCTTCTTGGTGGGACAGGGGAGTGGCAACTTGTGGAACTTCTTCTTCCGCGGCTGATGCAGCCGGATTGTCTTCAGCAGAGACTTGAGGCCTTGGACCTTTGTGAAGCCTGCGCAATGCAGGCGACGCCTGCGTAGTTGGAGTTGGCTGGGCCTCAAAGTCTTCTTCCTCTTGTGGGCGATCAGCCCATGAAGCATCCTGAGCGATTGGCGTCAGAGGACGACCAATGCTGGTGAGTTCGCTGTTCTCGAGCTGAGGAAGGACTGCACCATCTTCTACATGGTCATGTTGACCAATGTCTTCAGCAGTGATGGGATCAGCTGCTGGAAAGTCTTTAGCTTCATGAGCCTCTGTGAAAGCGGGCACATGGATTGTCAGTTGGCGTTCTTGTGGATCGGCGTCGGGGTGAACCATGGAAATGGGTTCAACAACCAAGGGCTCTGTGGGAGCAGCCTGTTCCTTCTTGGTCTTTCTTTTCTTCTTGGCTGGGGCAGTAGCAGAGGCTTCAGGATGTTTTCTCTTCCTTGCTTCAGCCTCAGCAATCCTGGTCTTCTTCAGTTCTGAAGCGGTTGACCTGGCCTTTGGCTTCGGGCCAGTCATGCTAGTTGGGAAGACAAGGGGAACTGCCTCCTGCCTTGGTGCTTCAGTTTCAGTCATAGCAGGCTTCTTCTGCTTCTTTGCGGCCATCCTGGGGTCGATGCCAGGACGCCCAAGGGCCTTGCGCTTCTCAGCCTCATTGTAGGCTTGCACACATCTGTTAGCCAGAACCTTCATGCGCTCACGTGAACCCTGAGCTTCTGCACGTTTCTTGAGAAAGGCTTCCTTGAGCTCGTGCAGCATAATCTTGAAGTTCTTCACATCTTGCACGCTGAGCTTGGCCATATGCTTCTTGAACTGAGCCTTTTCATAGTCAATCTTCTGCTTCAGTTCAACAACGCGCTGGGCGATAGCTAGTTCTGAAGCAATGGCGCCATGGAAGGCGACACTGAGGCCAATGGGTAGTTGAAGATCTTCAAAGCTGATGTTTGGTGTGTCAAACCACTCATCAATGAAGTTGTGGATGATTGTTACATCAAAGAGCGGCAAATCATTGAAGATTTCTGCTTCTTCTTTGCTCTTGATGAGTTGCTCAAGAGCGTCATCTGCAAGATCTTCATCACTTGACAGATCAATGGCATCATTGCGCAGAATGGCAGCAGCTATTAGCTCTTGGCCGGTGTGTAGCAGAGGCATCTTGACCTTCTGGGGCTTGGAGATGCGTGATAAATCTTCAGACTGCACACTGTCTTCAGGAGGTGCAGTTGCCAGTGGCTTCGCCCGTGAGATTTTTGGTGAAGGGTCAGGCTTTGAAGCTTTAGGCTTCTTCAACTTCTTTGGCTTCGGCGCTGCAGGCGCTTCATCTGATTCAGCGTCAGCTGCAGGCTCATTCACTGCAGTCCCTTGAACCAAGATATGGGTGATGAGGCCTTCAAGGTTGTATAAAGGACCGATGACATTGGGTTCTGCATCACGTGTGCCGTCATCCCTTGGAGCTGAGGGACCAGGGTTGAAATCTAACCCCAAAGTCTTCTTGTTCTGCTTCGCTGAGTTCTGGGCAAACTGGAAGTTGCGCTTAAACAGATTGTCGTCAAGACACCATAGTAGTGACGATGGGTGTGCATCAGCAGGCTGTGGTCCACGGACCATGCATGGATAGAAGCCTTGTTCAATGGCTTCATCTCTGGACCTGGGTTGAAGATTCTTGTATAGGATGTCTCCCCACGGTCTCTTGATGGCATTTTTCTCAGCATATTCCTGGGTTACAAATCGGTACTTGAACCATTGTTCTGCCCAATATCTTTGAATCCATTGGATTCGGGTCTTGCGCTGATTGTAATCCTCTTCAGGATCTGTCTTGTATAGTTCTGAGAGGTCATCTGGCAGATCTCTTGATGTTTCTCCACGACGCTTTCTGCCACCCTTCCTTGCTGATTTTTCTAAAGCCATGAACCTTAATCTGAAAGGCTTCAATACGTTCAGAGGCTTCAAAGGTTTTCGCTTGCTGGACAAACAGGAACTGGCTTCGGGAGAATTTATGTGATGCTGTAAGAATTCTGCAAATGAATGCAGACTATGAGAACCAAAGGATTCTCCCACGGACATGTACCTGTGACAGCATTAAGGTGCGAGGGAAGGGGAAGAGGTCATATGCATTCTCAGAAGATTTTGAAGATAAATCATTTTAGAAGACATTGACCTCATCGTGTGAAGACATTCACTCATAGATAAGGAGTTGGTTCCAGATTTGTACGAATCCACAGATCAGTACAAGTGAGGAATCTAACTACTTTGTGAAGCATAAGTGAATATACTAGGCATGTTATGAGATGCAGTATGAGAGAGATCTAACTTGTGTGAATAGAAACTGCTTGTGGTAAAAAGTGATGAAGCCATAGGATCAACGGTGCCGTAAAAAGGAAGTTTTATTTACCACACTAAGAACTGCTAGACGGAGTGGAAGATGAGGCCGAGCAGTTCGATCTTCCGTGCCCTAACTTGGCGACGGAGGACACCTACGGCGACGGCGGAGAGGACGATGTCCGCAGTCGGCGTGAAGACGGTGTCGGAGAGGTTGCGGCAGCGAAGCGCTTCGTCGCCGACGTCGTCGAGAGCTAGCGGTGGCGCTAGGGTTCGTGCGAGAGTGGAAGAAGAGATAATGACCGCTGTGAAGTGTGTATTTATAGGTACATGGGCGGCACTACGTTATTACACAGGTGCCCCTGGCGATTCGCATCTGAGGAACACGTGGCCATTATGCGGAAGTTTGGGGTTTGTTCCACGTCCCACGCACGCCTGGATTGTCGGGTGGTCATTCCTACTTCTCCGGATTTCTTGTGGAGGAATGAGCATTGAAAATGGACTTAATGGTTGTCTCTGTATCTTCTGCTGACAAGGACGCAGAGAAGACATTCGACAGTTTCAATAGAATGCATATGATTTGGAGAGATAGAATTTGAGATAGAAAGCATAGAGAGGTTAGGGTCTGATCACATTCACTTAGTTCAAAAGATTCAACAAGAAGACATAGCTATAAGTGAATGCTGTAGAGGACAGAACACTAGTGTATATATATCTATATAATCAACATAGTGAAGATAATCATGAAGATATGTTGAGATTGAAGTCAAACCAAATGTGAAGACATAGAAAATGTAACGCCATGAGTGAAACACTTCAAACAGAACATGTGGTGGTGGCGTTACCCACCGTATAGGAAGTATTAGACCCAGACACGGCGCACAATTATCCTGGCGCTCCGAAGTCAAATTCCACATTAATGTATTCACACTTAGAATGTATGTCTTCATTGATTGAAGATATACTTTACTTCGTGTGTCGCACATCTAAGTCATCAATATGCATAAGTGTTAGGATGTGTGCCTGATCACAGGACATTTGAGGATTCCAAGATATTTAGCTCACACCGTAACTTGCAAAATCTCTTCTCATCCAAGGGCTTGGTGAAGATATCTGCCAATTGCTCTTCAGTGTTGACGTGTATGATATCAATATCTTCCTTCACAACATGATCTCTGAGAAAGTGATGACGAATTTCAATGTGCTTTGTCTTTGAGTGCTGAACTGGGTTGTTGGCAATCTTGATGGCGCTTTCGTTGTCGCAGTAAAGTGGCACTTGCTTCAGATGAATGCCATAGTCCTTGAGTGTTTGCTTCATCCACAGAAGCTGAGCGCAGCAAGATCCAGCAGCAATGTATTCAGATTCAGCAGTGGAGAGAGATACACAGTTCTGCTTCTTTGAAGACCAACATACAAGTGATCGTCCCAGAAAGTGACATGTGCCTGATGTAGACTTGCGATCAACTTTGTCACCAGCATAATCAGCATCCAAGAATCCAACCAGATCAAACTCTGAGCCCTTTGGACACCATAATCCTAGAGTAGGGGTGTGAGCCAAATATCGAAGAATTCGCTTCACAGCTAAGTGATGCGACTCCTTTGGTGCCGCTTGAAATCGAGCACACATGCAAACACTAAGCATAATATCTGGCCTAGATGTACATAGATAAAGTAAAGAAGCAATCATGGAGCGGTATACCTTTTGATCAAACTCTTTACCATTGTCGTCGGGACCCAGATGATGCTTGGCTGGCATTGGCGTCGTGAAGCCTTTGCAGTCTTGCATACCGAACTTCTTCAGGCAATCTTTGAGATACTTCTCTTGAGATATGAAGATGTCGTTGCATTGCTGTCGTATTTGAAGACCGAGAAAGAACTTCAGCTCTCCCATCATGGACATTTGATATTGCTCTTGCATCATATATCCAAACTCTTCACTGTACTTCTGATTGGTGCAGCCGAAGATAATGTCATCCACATATATTTGGCACACAAACAGTTCACCATCATATGTCTTCGTGAAGAGAGTGGGGTCGAGAGAACCAAGTATGAAGCCTTTGCTCTTCAGGAAGTATTTGAGTGTGTCATACCAGGCCCGAGGGGCTTGTTTGAGGCCATACAGTGCCTTGTTGAGCTTGTATACCATGTCAGGATGTTTTGGATCTTCAAAGCCAGGCGGTTGTGCAACATACACTTCTTCTTCAATCTTGCCATTGAGAAAAGCACTCTTCACATCCATTTGATATAGAAGTATGTTATGATGATTTGCATAGGCTAGCAGTATGCATATGGCTTCAAGCCTAGCCACAGGAGCAAATGTTTCATCGAAGTCAATGCCTTCCACTTGAGTATATCATTAAGCAACGAGACGAGCTTTGTTTCTGACAACTTGACCATGCTCATCTTGCTTGTTGCGGTATATCCATTTGGTGCCTATTATATTGTGCTTCCGTGGATCAGGACGCTTAACCAGTTCCCATACATTATTCAGCTCAAACTGTTGAAGCTCTTCTTGCATAGCTTGAATCCATTCAGGTTCCATGAAGGCTTCTTCAACTTTCTTGGGTTCTGTTATTGAGACGAATGCGAAGTGCCCACAGAAATTTGCCAGCTGAGTTGCCCTTGAACGAGTGAGTGGACCGAGTGCATTGATGCTATCAATTATTCTTTCAATCTGCACTTCATTGGCAACATGAGGATGTACAGGGCGAAGATTTTGCTCTTGCTGATCATTGTCGTTGTTAGAAGGAATGTCTTCAGGCTGAGCATTGTCTTCATGTTGATCAGGTGCTGAGATGATAAGTTCTTCAGGATGAGCTTCAGAAGGTATAATTTCTCTAGTTCCCATTAGCTTGATTGATTCACTGGAGGGAACTTCATCTAGCACATTTGGCAGTTGCTCTCTTTGTGAACCGTTGGTCTCATCGAACCGCACATCCACTGTTTCAACCACTTTGTAATGAAAGAGATTGAAGACTCTGTAGGAGTGCGAATCCTTTCCATATCCTAGCATAAAACCCTCATGTGCTTTTGGTGCAAACTTTGAGGTGTGATGTGGGTCCTTGATCCAGCACCTGGCGCCAAATATTCTGAAGTAACTGACATTTGGCTTCTTGCCAGTAAGGAGCTCATAAGATGTCTTGTTCAGAAGCTTGTGAAGATAAACATGATTGATTGTATGGCATGCAGTGTCAATGGCTTCAGGCCAGAATTTTCTTGGAGTCTTGTATTCATCTAGCATCGTTCTGGCCATCTCAATGAGTGTTCTATTCTTGCGTTCGACGACGCCATTCTGCTGTGGCGTGTACGGGGCTGAGAATTCATGTGTGATGCCCAAGGTATCAAGATATGTATCAAGGCCAGTGTTCTTGAATTCAGTGCCATTGTCACTTCTGATATGCTTTATCTTGGTGCCATAATTGTTCATTGCTCAATTGGCGAAGCGTCTGAAGACATCCTGCACTTCAGTCTTGTAAAGGATTATGTGCACCCAAGTATATCTAGAATAATCATCAACAATGACAAAGCCATAGAGACAAGCAGTAGTAGTAAGAGTTGAGTAATGAGTGGGACCGAAAAGATCCATGTGAAGCAGTTCGAAGGGTCGAGTAGTAGTCATGATTGTCTTCGAGGGGTGTTTGGCCCTCGTCATCTTTCCTGCCTCACAGGCACCGCATAAGTGATCTTTCTTGAACTTGACGCCCTCGATGCCTATGACATGCTTCTTCTTTGCCAGGGTGTGGAGGTTCCTCATGCCAACATGCCCAAGCCTCTGATGCCAGAGCCAGCATTCTGAAGCTTTTGCTAGAAGACATACGGCAAGCTGTGGTCCTGCTGAGAAATCTACCACGTACAAATCATCTTTTCGATACCCTTCAAATACTAGAGACTTGTCAGATTCCATTAGAACAAGGCAACGATATTTTCCAAATATTACGATCATGTTTAAATCGCAAAGCATTGAGACAGACATTAAGTTGAAGCCAAGTGATTCAACAAGCATGACTTTATCCATGTGTTGATCCCTTGAGATTGCAACTCTACCTAGACCCAATACCTTACTTTTACCAGTGTCAGCAAATGTGATGTGGCTCTTGTCGGATGGACGTAAGGTTGAGTCCATAAGAAGGCTTCTTTTGCCAGTCATGTGATTTGTACACCCACTATCAATAATCCATTGTGAAGACGCTGGTGTCGTACCCTTGGCACCGCGTGCCATGAAGCAGTAGGTAGAAGCGGAGTAGTCCTTGTCATGTGCATCGGTGTCGGTGATGAAGTCATTGTCTTCAGTGTTGAAGATGGACTTGGCAACGTATGCTGTAGCCAGACTTGCGACGCCTGAATCGGACTCCTCCTCAGACTCCACCTCCGCCTCCTCAGAAGCGGACTCCTCCTCTGAATCCATTTCCTTGCCAACAAACGCACGTGCCTTGCCAGATGAGCTCTTCTTGTGTGATGAAGACTTTGAAGAAGACTTGGAAGAAGACTTTGAGTATTTCTTCTTTTTCTTGTCGTCAGAGTCATATTCCTTGCTCTTCTTCTTCTTTTTGTTCTCATTGTGCGACTGTGGACACTCAGAGATGAAGTGGCCAGGTTTCTTGCACTTGTGACATGTTTTCTCCTTGTAGTCATGAGCAGAAGCTTCATCATTCCTTGAGCTTGATCGGGAAGACTTTCTGAAGCCTTTCTTCTTGGTGAATTTTTGGAACTTCTTGACAAGCATAGCAAGTTCCCTTCCAATGTCTTTAGGATCATCAGAACTGCTGTCAGATTTTTCTTTAGATGAGGAGACAGCTTTTGCCTTCAAGGCACGAGTTCGCCCATAGTTTGGACCGTAGATTTCTCTTTTCTCAGAAAGCTGAAACTCATCTGTGTTGAGCCTCTCAAGTATGTCAGACGGCTCGAGTGTCTTGAAATCAGGATGTTCTTGAATCATCAGGGCTAGGGTGTCAAACAAACTGTCAAGTGATCTCAGTAGTGTCTTGATGACTTCATGCTTGGTGATCTCAGTAGCGCCGAGGGCTTGAAGCTCATTTGTGACGTCAGTGAGTCGGTCAAATGTGAGCTAGACATTCTCATTGTCATTTCGCTTGAAGCGGTTGAAGAGGTTGCGAAGGACACTGATTCTCTGATCTCTCTGGGTTGAGACGCCTTCATTGACCTTGGAGAGCCAGTCCCAGACCAGCTTGGATGTTTCCAAAGCACTCACACGGCCATACTGTCCTTTGGTCAGATGACCATAGATGATATTCTTGGCAGTAGAGTCCAGTTGAACGAACTTCTTGACATCAGCAGCAGTGACACCTTCTCCAGCCTTGGGAACGTCGTTCATGACGACATACCATAGGTCGACGTCAATGGCTTCAAGATGCATGCGCATCTTATTCTTCCAGTAGGGATATTCAGTTCCATCGAAGACGGGGCACGCAGCGGAGACTTTAATTATCCCTGCAGTCGACATAGCTAAAACTCCAGGTGGTTAAACCGAATCACACAGAACAAGGGAGCACCTTGCTCTGATACCAATTGAAAGTGCGTTATATCGACTAGAGGGGGGTGAATAGGCGATTTTTATGGAAGTATTCAAAACATGGAAGTTATGAAGACAGACGATAAAACTAAACCTATTACCCTGCAGCGGAAGGTAGACTATACTAGGCAAGCCATAGTCAAGTATTCAATGGAGTGAAAGCACAATGACTAATAGCAGCAATGTAGTAAGGATCAGGTAGGAAGATATTATGAAGCCAAAGAGAAAACGCAGTCACTCAGTGAAGATAAAAGATAGTGCAATCATACAATGACTTCACAAGGAGTAACTGTAAGTAAAGGGAAGGGAAGATGAAACCAGTGACTCGTTGAAGACAATGATTTGTTGGACCAGTTCCAGTTGCTGTGACAACTGTACGTCTGGTTAGGGCGGCTAGGTATTTAAACCTTAGGACACACAGTCCCGGACACCCAGTCCTGAACACGCAGCTCAGGACACCCAGTCCTCACCGTATTCCCCTTGAGCTAAGGTCACACAGACCTCGCCCAATCACTCTGGTAAGTCTTCAAGGTAGGCTCCCAAACCTTCACAGACTTCGTTCACTGGCAATCCACAATGTCTCTTGGATGCTCAGAACGTGACGCCTAACCGTCTGGAGGATGCACAGTCCTCAAGTGTAATAAGTCTTCAGATCACACAGACAGAAGACTTATGTGATGCCTAATTCTCTTTGGCTCTGGGTGGTTAGGGCTTTATCCTCGCAAGGAATTCTCTCTCAAAGGCTTCGAGGTGGGTTGCTCTCAAACGACAAAAGTCGTACTCTGAATCTGAGCAGCCAACCGTTTATGGTTGTAGGGGGTGGGCTATTTATAGCCACTTGGCAACCCGAACTGATTTGTCCGAAATGACCCTTGGTCACTAAGGAACTGACACGTGTTCCAACGGTCAGATTTCAAACTCACACGGCAACTTTACTTGGGCTACAAGCAAAGCTGACTTGTCTGACTCTGGACAAGATTCGCTCTCAAAGTCTTCACTCGAAGACATAGGTTTTGTTTAAGCATCACTTCAGTCATTCTGACTGGTTCTCTTGGACCCCACTTAACAGTACGGTGGTTCCTATGACTCAACACAGAAGAAAAAGAACTACAAAAGATCTAAGTCTTCGAGCTCCATAGGCTTCATGCGGTGTCTTCTCTTGTCATAGTCTTCAATGTGAATATCTTCATATACCACCTTTGACTTCAATGTCTTCATACATTTTTAGGGGTCATCTCTGGTAGGAAAATCGAATCAATGAGGGACTTCTACCTGTGTTATCCTGCAATTCTCACAAACACATTAGTCCCTCAACTAGGTTTGTCGTCAATACTCCAAAACCAACTAGGGGTGGCACTAGATGGACTTACACCTACGCAAGTAGATGAAGACGAAGAACCCAAGGAAATTAGCCCGGAAGACTACATCATCATCGACGGCACCGACTCGGAAGCAGATAGTAGCGATGATGACTATGTTGATGAAGTTGGAGCAGATATCATGGAGTCAACGACCGTAGAATATTTCTAGAGATCACCTCATCAGTAGTAGTAGTCCGAGCACTTTTGCGATAGATAGATCGATTGTATGCCCTTGTTGATTGATTGAAGTGAATTGTTTGTTTTGCCTCATGTGCAGATGGGTAGTGTTTTCTCTTTAGACCCCCTCTATTCTTATATCTCATCTTTTCTAAACCTTCAGATGCCTCCGAGACGTGACCTCGGATTTGCCTTTCCACCGGAGCTCACCCAGTTGATCCAGCAGCAGAACACACTGATGTAATTGCTAGTCCAGAATCATAATTAGGGGAAGAACAACAACAACAACAACAACAACCCACCACCACCACCACCCCCACCTATTGACCACTTAGCCCGTTTTCTTAGGCTGAATCCGCCGGTGTTTTCCAGTAGCACCGAGCCGATAGTAGCAGATGATTAGCTCCGCAAGACAGCAAGGGAGTTGACCACAGCAGGATGCACAGATGCGGAGAAGGTGAAGTTTGTAGCACATCAGTTAGAAGGACCCGCAGCATCATGGTGGGAGAATTTCACCGCCACTTTCCCTGTCGACACTGTCACATGGGACCAGTTTCAGTAGGCTTTTCGTACTGCACACGTTTCAGCAGGAGCTATGGCCATGAAGAAGCGTGAGTTTCGCAACTTGCGCCAAGGAGGAAGGACAGTTGGCCAGTATGTGGAGGAATTTAGTAAGCTAGCACGTTATGCCCCAGATGACGTTGCTACGGATGCAGCTAAGCAGGAGAAGTTTCTAGAAGGACTGAATGATGAGTTGAGCATGCAGTTGATGGTAGCCACCTTCAACAACTACCAGGAGTTGGTAGATCATGCTCTTATGATTAAAGGGAAGCAGCAGCAAATTGAGAATCGCAAGAGGAAGTATGGACAAGGAAAGTACAATTCAGGAGCTCAGCAGAAGCCACGTTTTACCCCTAGACCGGGAGGACATTTTCAGCATACCCATGGAGTAGGTAGCTCGCACAATCACAATGGCACCAAGAATGGTAATGGCAATGGAGGAAGCAACGGCCAGAACCGCACCAACCCCTCAACCCCAGCCAAGAAGGACCTAAGCCAAGTCACGTGTTTTAAGTGTTCGAAGATAGGACATTATGCAAATTAATGTCCTAAATTGCAAAATGGAAATAGCAATGGAAGTTCTGGGAAGAAGCCGAACCCTTTCAATAGGGGACAGGTGAACCACGTTAGCGTGGAGGAGGTTGAAGCTCAGCCCGATGCAGTAATAGGTAAGTTTTTGGTTAAGTCATTTACTGCACTCGTTCTTTTTGATACTGGTGCATCGCATTCATACATCTCAAGGGGATTTGTGGATAAGTATAACCTATCAACCCAAGCCCTTAGGTCACCCATGTTAGTAACCTCGCTTGGAGCAGAGTATGTGGCTAGTCTATGGTGTGATCGGTTACCATTGAGGATTGGTAACTACATTTTTCCCTCAGACCTAATAGTATTGGAATCTCAAGGATTGGATGTGATATTAGGCATGGATTGGTTATCAAAGTATGAAGGGAATATTGAATGTGCTAGTAAGTCAATTTTGCTTACCACACCAGAAGGGAGAAGGATCAAGTATGTATCCCGGCATGTACCAAACAGGACTCAAGTAAATTGCCTAACAGGAGTTGTGCAGGAGGAAGTACCAGTAGTAAGGGATTTCCCTGATGTATTTCCAGAGGAGTTGCCAGGCATGCCACCGGATAGAGATATTGAGTTTTTGATTGAGCTATTGCCAGGCACAGGGCCAATATCAAAGAGACCATATAGGATGCCAGCAAAGGATTTGGTGGAAATTAAGAAGCAGATTAAGGAGTTACTGGATAAAGGATATATTCGCCCAAGTTCTTCGCCTTGGGGATCGCCAGTACTTCTAGTGGAGAAGAAGGATGGATCGTTAAGGATGGTTGTTGATTATCGAGGATTGAATGAAGTAACAATCAAGAACAAGTACCCACTACCAATGATCAATGATCTGTTTGATCGATTGCAAGGAGCTAAGGTATTTTCCAAGATCGATCTGCGATCAGGATACCACCAGTTGAAGATTCGAGAACAGGATATTCCGAAGACAACTTTTACCACTAGGTATGGGTTGTACGAGTATACCGTTATGTCATTTGGTCTGACTAACGCACCTGCCTATTTTATGAACATGATGAACAAAGTGTTTATGGAGTTTTTGGATATGTCCGTCGTAGTGTTCATTGATGATATCCTGGTTTATTCGAAGAATGAAGAGGAGCATAAGGAGCATTTGTGTTTGGTACTTGGAAAGCTCAGGGAACATCAACTATATGCCAAGTTCAGCAAATGTGAGTTTTGGTTGAAGAAAGTAGGATTCCTCGGACATGTTATATCTGGAGAAGGTATAGTAGTAGATCCCGCCAAAGTTGAAACCGTGACCAAGTGGGAAGCCCCAACAACAGTTGGAGAGATCTGGAGTTTTCTTGGACTCGCAGGATACTACCGGAGATTTATTGAGAATTTCTCAAAGATTGCGAAGCCTATGACTGAGTTGTTGAAGAAAGATACCAAGTTCCTATGGACAGAGGAATGTGAGGCTAGTTTCCAGGAGTTGAAGAAACGTTTGGTTACCTCACCAGTGTTGATTTTGCTAGACCAGACCAAAGATTATGAGGTGTATTGCGACGCTTCACGTCGAGGACCGGGAGCAGTGCTTATGCAGGAAGGGAGAGTTGTTTCATATGCCTCAAGACAACTGAAGCCTCATGAGTTGAATTATGCTACGCATGATTTGGAGTTAGCAGCCGTAGTGCATGCATTGAAAACATGGAGACATTTTCTGATTAGAAATCATTGTGAGGTGTACACGGATCATAAGAGTTTGAAGTACATTTTCACACAGAAGGAGTTAAATCTCAGACAAAGGAGATGGTTGGAGCTTATCAAGGATTATGATATGAAATTGCATTATCATCCTGGAAAGGCTAATGTAGTAGCTGGCGCATTAAGTCGCAAGAGCCATGTCAATACATTAATGACGGGAGGAATACCAAGGGAGTTAGCCAAAAATCTTCGTGAACTATGTTTAGAAATAGTTCCGAGAGGCTATGTAGAAGCAATGGAGATTCAGTCAACCTTGATGGATAAAATCAGGGAAGCTCAGAAAGCTGACAAAGAGATTGCCACTATAAAGGAGAAACTGAGCAAAGGAAAAGCTAAAGGATTTCATGAGGATGAGCATGACACCTTATGGTTTGAAGACCGCGTTTATGTGCCCAATGACCCGGAGATCAGGAAGTTGATTTTGCAAGAGGCACACGACTCACCGTATTCAATTCACCTAGGAAATACCAAGATGTATTTGGATTTGAAGGATATTTTCTGGTGGACCAGAATGAAGAAGGATATTGCGGAGTATGTAGCAGTTTGTGATGTATGCCAGAGAGTGAAGGCAAAGCATCAGAAGCCAGCAGGATTGTTACAACCATTGTCGATACCCGAATGGAAGTGGGATAAGCTAGGCATGGATTTTATCACGGGATTACCCAGGACTCGTTCAGGCTATGACTCGATTTGAGTTTTAGTTGATCGATTGACGAAGGTAGCTCATTTCATCCCAGTAAAGACCACTTATACCAGTACTAAGTTGGCAAAGATATACATGACCAGAATCGTATGTCTGCATGGAGTTCCGAGGAGTATCATATCGGATAGAGGAACCCAGTTTACCTCAAAGTTCTGGAAGCAGTTGCACGAAACTTTGGGTACCAGGCTAGAATTTAGTACAGCTTTTCATCCACAGACGGATGGACAGACCGAGAGAGTCAATCAGATTTTGGAGGATATGTTGAGAGCTTGTGCACTAGATTATGGATCTAGTTGGGACGATAATTTGCCATATGCAGAGTTCTCTTACAACAACAGTTACCAAACCATTTTGAAGATGGCCCCTTTAGAAGCATTGTACGGAAGGAGGTGCAGGACACCGTTGTCATGGGACGAAGTTGGAGACCGCCAGTTGTTTGGACCTGACTTGATTAAAGAGTCTGAACAGAAGGTGAAGTTGATTCGCGATAGGCTCAAGGTAGCCCAGTCCAGACAGAAGAGTTATGCAGATTCTAAATGCAAGGCGACAATTTACGAAGTCGGAGATAGAGCTTATCTTCGAGTATCTCCACTTCGGGGAACAAAGCGTTTTGGAGTTAAAGGGAAGTTAGCACCACGATTTGTAGGACCAGATCGAGTTTTGGAGCGTATGGGAGTAGTGGCCTACAAGTTGGAATTGCCCGAAGGATTGTCAGGAGTTCATGATGTGTTCCACGTTTCTCAGCTAAAGAAATGTCACGCGGAGATGGCTGACATACCGTTGAGAGATACAGTGCCTTTGGAAACTATTCAGTTGGATAACAATTTGACCTACGAGGAGCAACCAATTAAGATTCTCGAGTTTGCCAGCCGAGTTACTCGTAGCAAGGTTATCAAGTTTTGCAAAGTTCAGTGGAGCCACCACACAGAGGATGAAGCCACCTAGGAACGAGAGGAAGATTTGCTCAAGGACCACCCTCACCTATTTTCTAGCCAACCCGAATCTCGAGGGCAAGATTTCTCTTAAGGGGGGTAGGTTTGTAACATCCCAAATTTTCAATTTGGAATGTTATACATTAGATCATCATGCATATCATATTTTACTTTGCATTTTGGTTGATCCTAGAAATTCTACGCAACTCAATGACCCACGGAGAGAGTTGGGGATTTCGTTATTTTCATATTTGAGTTCTCTCAAATTTTGAGAATAGGATCATTTGATTTTATTTATTTTATCGTCAATTATTTCTACTACAAAAATATGAGAGAGGGAATAAAATGACTTTCCCGAAATAAAGAAATATTGAGGATTTAATAATAAAATCAAATAAGATTTTATTTCGGAGTTTTTCGGTGTTTTATTTGAATTTAGGAAAAAGGTGCGTTTTTCAAAATTGCATTTAGGGCCCAAATAAATGTTCACCTTGTGCGGCTTGATTTTAGAAGCCCGTGAAAATTTATTTCGGAATTTTTGGAGTCCGTTTAGTAGTTCTTTTTATTTTTCTTCCGAGCAGAATAATTAAAAAAACGAACCGACTTCGGGCCGTACCCGAGCGGGACACCGCCCGGGGGCAGCCTTTAAATAGCGCCGCCCCAAGCCGCCCCAGCCCATCAGCCCTGCCTCGATCCGCGCGCGCCGCCGGAGCCACCGCCGTAGACGACGACGATCCCGCCGCCCGAGGTTCATCGCGCCTCGTTTTCCATGCCGAAAAAAAGAATGAAAAAAAAAATTCAGCGTTCGTCGTTTTTCTTTTTCTCGGATTAAATCCGCGATTTTTCTGATCACGATTCCTGATCCGATTTTCGTTTTAGTTTAACTTTTCGCTCGTTTGTCGGAATCAGGCGATTCAAGCGCCTAGAGTTTCGTTTCGAAACCCTCTATCCGTTTAACCAACTTAAACAAGTTTTTGCTACTGTAAAATTTGCCCTAGATCCATATTAGTAGAACGAAATTGTTTTCTTTCGCCGTTTGTCTTTTGTTGCTTCGTTCGGTTTGATTCTTTTTGCCAACCGGAGTTCTTAAGTTGAACCTTCTGGTTAGATCTTTTATTTGAGTTTTACCTGTGCATTAGATGAGTACTTATTGTATGCTTGTTTGTTTGTCTGCGATAGAATACCCGGAGTGCGCCGCCTGTTACTTCAAATCGTTAGGTTTTGCGGATCATCAGCAAGGAAAGTAACACTTTGATCATACCTTTTCTACTACCCAGTTTTATTGCATTAGACCAATCCTCACACATTGCATGATTAGGATCTAATTAAATTATGCGATGGGAAGTAGATGAGGTAGTACCTATTACCTGTTATTATCAAACCTTTGGGAGTTACTTCTACGTTTGCTTATTATGTTATGCTATGCTAGTAGACGTGGATTGGGTGAGTGATATCCATGACAGATGTGAGATTGTTAATTAATGGTTTATCTAAGGTGGCAACTTAAACACACATCTGGGTGGATTGAGGCACCCGGGTATTCCAGGACTTGCCTGTTTTCTTTGGGACCGCCACCCAGGCTCAAAGGGATCATGAGACTATTCATACTAGAAACTTCTGTGTGCAGCCACAAGCTATTATGGGCTCTAGCATAGTTAACTAAGTCGTGCGAACTCTTACAGTGGTAGACTAGCAGATGTAGGGGATGTAGGTGGTACGGTCTACCCATCCTAAGGTGCTAGCGCTTCTGAAAGACTATGTCTCGGTCATCCGTCTTCTCAAACACCATGTAGTGCGAGAAACCAAACGGAGGCGATCAAGTCTTGTGGGGAAAAGTGCACAAACCTCTACAGAGTGTAATAAACTAATCATGGTTAGCCGTGTCCCCGGTTATGGACATCTTGAGTATCTAGTACCTGGATTTTCATGTGAATCTCAACATGTTACTCTAAATTAATTTTGTTGGGTTTTAATGTTGATACTTAATTGGGATTGAGAATGCTGTCAACCATTCTCAATGTTTAACAACCACCATGATAGTAATTAAATTTTATTCCTTTGAAGTAGGGAAAAATTGGCTTTATGCAAAACTGTAACCACAGAGCTTTCCACCAGCCAAATATGCATATAGTATAGCTGTTTCATTCTGTTACTCTCTATGTGTTACCTTGCCAGCATATTCCATGTGCTGACCCGTTTTCAGGCTGCAACGTTAATGTTGCAGACTTCTCAGACGATGATTAAGGAGTTTTTAGGTCATGGTTCTATACTCAGTGATGCCGTTGGAGTTGATGGACTCACTTATCTTCCAAGCCTTCCGCTGTTATCGTTATTAAATGGCCTTAAGCCATATTTATTGTAATAAATTCTCTTTTGAGACACTCGATGTAATAAGTGTGTGATTGCTACTCTGCTATAAATCCTCCGAGTACTGTGTGGTGTCAGCATTACTGATCCAGGGATGACACCGGAGCACAGAGATCAGACTGTTTGAGGTCTGGTCGCTACAATCAAACGGAATCCAAACAGAATGAAACCTTCGGGAGAGTTATTTTTGGAACAAACGTGATCCAGGGGACTTGGAGTAGATGTCAAGAAAGAAGAGGGGAGGCCACGAGGCAGGGAGGCATCCCCCCCCCCACCCTCTTGGGTTCCTCGCAGCTCCACCGACCTACTTCTTCCTCCTATATATATCCATATATCCCAAAAACATCCAGGGGCACCACGAAACCCTATTTCCACCGCCGCAACCTTCTGTGCCCAAGATATCACATCTTGGGGCCTTTTCCGGAGCTCCGCCGGAGGGGGAATCGATCACGGAGGGCTTCTACATCAACACCATAGCCTTTCCGATGATGTGTGAGTAGTTTACCACAGACCTTCGGGTCCATAGTTATTAACTAGATGGCTTCTTCTCTATCTTTGGATCTCAATACAAAGTTCTCTTTGATCTTCTTGGAGATCTATTTGATGTAATTCTTTTTGTGGTGTGTTTGTCGAGATCCGATGAATTGTGGGTTTATGATCAAGTTTATCTATGAACAATATTTAATTCTTCTCTAAAATCTTTTATGTATGATTTGTTATCTTTGCAAGTCTCTTCGAATTCTCTGTTTGGTTTGGCCTAATAGATTGATCTTTCTTGTAATGGGAGAAGTGCTTAGCTTTGGGTTCAATCTTGTGGCGTCCTTTCCTAGTGACAGCAGGGGCAGCAAGGCACGTATTGTATTGTTGTTGAGGATAAAAATATGGGGTTTATCCCTCTACATCATGTCATCTTGCCTAATTTGTTACTCTGTTCTTATAAACTTAATACTCTAGATGCATGTTGGATAGCGGTCAATGTGTGGAGTAATAGTAGTAGATGCAGAATCATTTCAGTCTACTTGTCGTGGACATGATGCCTATATACATGATCATGCCTAGATATTCTCATAACTATGCACTTTTCTATCAATTGCTCGACAGTAATTTATTTACCCACCGTAATACTTATGCTATCTTGAGAGAAGCCACTAGTGAAACCTATGGCCCCCGGGTCTATCTTCTATCATATAAGTTTCCAATCTATTTTACTTTGCAATCTTTACTTTCAATCTATATCATAAAAATACCAAAAATATTTATCTTATTATCTCTATCAGATCTCACTCTCGTAAGTGACCGTGAAGGTATTGGATTGATACCTTGGTTTTGAAAAACTGAGGGAAATACTTACGCTACTTTGAGGCATCACCCTTTCCTCTTCAAGAGAAAACCGACGCAGTGCTCAAGAGGTAGCAGTTACCACCAAAGATAAAACTCTCAACTAACCTCCACTACTATGGCGAGAGCCCCTTCACACAGATAATTTGTAGAAGATATGGTTACTTGACTTCATAGTAAAAAAATCTGGTGAAGTTTGTGTACGTTTCAAGCAGGACAACAGCCCCATCGAGTATGTTCCATCGTAACTCAGCCGGATGGGGAGCTTTATTTGTTCCATCTAAAACACTTCATCAACAAACTTCCCTTTATAAAACGGAGCACTAAAACACATTTTTCTGCTTCTCAGACTCAAGAGATGTCATAAGTTATGGACTCATCCAGCGAGAAATTGCTCCCAAATGGTGGTCCATAAAGATATTGTAATATTTTATAATGAAATTCTATAGTGAACCCCCTGATACTGAAGGAAATATGCCCTAGAGGAAATAATAAAGTTGTTATTTATATTTCCTTATATCATGATAAATGTTTATTATTCATGCTAGAATTGTATTAACCGGAAACTTAATACATGTGTGAATACATAGACAAATAGAGTGTCACTATTATGCCTCTACTTGACTAGCTCGTTAATCAAAGATGGTTAAGTTTCCTAACCATACACATCAGTTGTCATTTGATGAACGGGATCACATCATTAGAGAATGATGTGATTGACTTGACCCATCCATTAGCTTAGCACTATGATCGTTTAGTTTATTGTTATTGCTTTCTCCATGACTTATACATGTTCCTATGACTATGAGATTATGCAACTCCCGAATACCAGAGGAAGACTTAGTGTGCTATCAAAGGTCGCAACGTAACTGGGTGACTATAAATATGCTCTATAGGTGTCTCCGATGGTGTTTGTTGAGTTGGCATAGATCGAGATTAGGATTTGTCACTCCGATTGTCGGGGAGGTATCTCTGGGCCCTCTCGGTAATGCACATCACTATAAGCCTTGCAAGCAACGTGACTAATGAGTTAGTTGTCGGATGTTGCATTACGGAACAAGTAAAGAGACTTGTCGGTAACGAGATTGAACTAGGTATTGAGATACCGACGATCGAGTCTCGGACAAGTAACATATCGATGACAAAGGGAACAATGTATGTTGTTATGTGGTTTGACCGATAAAGATCTTCATAGGATATGTAGGAACCAATATGAGTATCCAGGTTCCGCTATTGGTTATTGACCGAAAGTGAGTCTAGGTCATGTCTACATAGTTCTCGAATCCGTAGGGTCCGCAGACTTAACGTTCGATCACGATCGTGTTGGAAACGTAGTAATTTCAAAAAAAATCCTACGCACACGCAAGATCATGGTGATGCATAGCAACAAGAGGAGAGAGCGTGTCCACGTACCCTCGTAGAACGAAAGCGGAAGCGTTAGCACAACGCGGTTGATGTAGTTGTACATCTTCACAATCTGGCCGATCAAGTACCGAACGTACGGCACCTCCGAGTTCTGCACACGTTCAACTCGATGACGTCCCTCGAACTCTGATCCAGCCGAGTGTTGAGGGAGAGTTTCATGAGCACGATGGCATGGTGACGATGATGATGTTCTACCGATGCAGGGCTTCGCCTAAGCACCGCTACGATATGATCGAGGTGGATTATGGTGGAGGGGGGCACTGCACACGGCAAAGAGATCAAGAGATCAATTGTTATGTCTATGGGGTGCCCCCCTCCTCCGTATATAAAGGGGGGAGGAGGAGAGGGCCGGCCAAGGGGGTGGCGCGCCCTAGGAGGGGGAAACCTACTCCAAGTAGGTTTGCCCCTCCCTTTCCTAGTCCAAGAAGGAGGGGGGAGGAAGGAGTGGGAGAGGGTAAAGGCAAGGGGGCGCCGCCCCCCTTCCTTGTCCTATTCGGACTCAAGGGGAGGGGGCGCGTCTCTTGCCTTGGCCGGCCCCTCTCTCTCTCCACTAAGGCCCAACAAGGCCCATTAGTTCCCCGGGGGGTGGGGTTCGGGTAACCCCCGGTACTCCGATAAATGTCTGAAACCTTCCGGAACCTTTCCAATGTCCAAACATAGTCATCCAATATATCGATCTTTACGCCTCGACCATTTCGAGACTCCTCGCCATGTCCGTGATCACATCTGGGACTCCAAACTACCTTCGGTACATCAAAACATATAAACTCATAATATAACTGTCATCTAACTTTAATCGTGCGGACCCTATGGGTTCGAGAACTATGTAGACATGACCGAGACACATCTCTGGTCAATAACCAATAGCGGAACCTGGATGCTCATATTGGCTCGTACATATTCTACGAAGATCTTTATCGGTCAAACCGCATAACAACATACATTGTTCCCTTTGTCATCGGTATGTTACTTGCTCGAGATTCGATCGTCGGTATCTCAATACCTAGTTCAATCTTGTTACCGGCAAGTCTCTTTACTCATTCTGTAATACATCATCCCGCAACTAACTCATTAGCTGCATTGCTTGCAAGGCTTATAGTGATGTGCATTACCGAGTGGGCCCAGAGATACCTCTGACAATCGGAGTGACAAATCCTAATCTCGAAATACGCCAACCCAACAAGTACCTTTGTAGACACCTGTAGAGCACCTTTATAATCACCCAGTTACGTTGTGACGTGTGGTAGCACACGAAGTGTTCCTCCGGTAAACGGGAGTTGCATAATCTCATAGTCATAGGAACATGTATAAGTCATGAAGAAAAAAATAGCAACAAACTAAACGATTAAGTGCTAAGCTAATGGAATGGGTCAAGTCAATCACATCATTCTCCCAATGATGTGATCCCATTAATCAAATGACAACTCTTTATCTATGGCTAGGAAACATAACCATCTTTGATTAACGAGCTAGTCAAGTAGAGGCATACTAGTGACACTCTGTTTGTCTATGTGTTCACACATGTATTATGTTTCCGGTTAATACAATTCTAGCATGAATAATAAACATTTACCATGACATAAGGAAATAAATAATAACTTTATTATTGCCTCTAGGGCATATTTCCTTCAGTCTACCACTTGCACTAGAGTCAATAATCTAGATTACACAGTAATGATTCAAACACCCATGGAGCCTTGGTGTTGATCATGTTTTGCTCGTGGAAGAGGCTTAGTCAACGGGTCTGCAACATTCAGATCTGTATGTATCTTGCAAATCTCTATGTCTCCCACATGGACTTGATCCCGGATGGAGTTGAAGCGTCTCTTCATGTGCTTGGTTCTCTTGTGAAATCTGGATTCCTTTGCCAAAGCAATTGCACCAGTATTGTCACAAAAGATTTTCATTGGACCCAGTGCACTAGGTATGACACCTAGATCGGATATGAACTCCTTCATCCAGACTCCTTCATTTGCTGATTCCGAAGCAGCTATGTACTCCGCTTCACATGTAGATCCCGCTATGACGTTTTGTTTAGAACTGCACCAACTGACAGCCCCACCGTTTAATAAAATCACGTATCCGGTTTGCGATTTAGAATCGTCTGAATCAGTGTCAAAGCTTGCATCGACGTAACTATTTACGACGAGTTCTTTGTCACCTCCATAAATGAGAAACATATCCTTCGTCCTTTTCAGGTATTTCAGGGTGTTCTTGACCGTTGTCCAGTGATCCACTCCTGGATTACTTTGGTACCTCCCTGCTAAACTAATAGCAAGGCACACATCAGGTCTGGTACACAGCATTGCATACATGATAGATCCTGTGGCTGAAGCATAGGGAACATCTTTCATTTTCTCTCTATCTTCTACAGTGGTCGGGCATTGAGCCTTACTCAACTTCACACCTTGTAACACTGGCAAGAACCCTTTCTTTGCTTGATCCATTTTGAACTTTTTCAAAACTTTGTCAAGGTATGTGCTTTGTGAAAGTCCAATTAAGCGTCTTACAGAAATCCATTCAGGAATGCCGTTTTTACATCCATTTGCCAAACTTCATAATCATAAAATGCAGCAATTGCTAACATGATTCGGACAGACTTAAGCATCGCTACGGGTGAGAAAGTCTCATCGTAGTCAATCCCTTGAACTTGTCGAAAACCTTTTGCAACAAGTCGAGCTTTATAGACAGTAACATTACCGTCAGCGTCAGTCTTCTTCTTGAAGATCCATTTATTTTCAATGGCTTGCCGATCATCGGGTAAGTCAACCAAAGTCCACACTTTGTTCTCATACATGGATCCCATCTCGGATTTCATGGCTTCAAGCCATTTTGCGGAATCTGGGCTTACCATCGCTTATTCATAGTTCATAGGTTCGTCACGGTCTAGTAACATAACCTCCAGAACAGGATTACCGTACCACTCAGGTGCATATCTTACTCTGGTTGACCTACGAGGTTCAGTAACAACTTGATCCGAAGTTTCATGATCATCATCATTAACTTCCTCACTAATTGGTGTAGGTGTCACAGGAACCGGTTTCTGTGATGAACTACTTTCCAATAAGGGAGCAGGTACAGTTACATCATCAAGTTCTACTTTCCTCCCACTCACTTCTTTTGAGAGAAACTCCTTCTCTAGAATGATTCCAAATTTAGCAACAAAAGTCTTGCCTTCGGATCTGTGATAGAAGGCGTACCCAACAGTCTCTTTTGGGTATCCTATGAAGACACATTTCTCCGATTTGGGTTCAAGCTTATCAGGTTGAAGCTTTTTCACATAAGCATCGCAGCCCCAAACATTAAGAAATGACAACTTTGGTTTCTTGCCAAACCATAGTTCATAAGGCGTCATCTCAATGGATTTAGATGGTGCCCTATTTAATGTGAATGCAGCTGTCTCTAGAGCATAACCCCAAAATGATAGCGGTAAATCAGTAAGAGACATCATAGATCGCACCATATCCAATAAAGTACGATTACGACGTTCGGACACACTCTGGTGTTCCAGGTGGCGTGAGTTGCGAAACTATTCCGCATTGTTTCAAATGAAGACCAAACTCGTAACTCAAATATTCTCCTCCATGATCAGATCGTAGAAACTTTATTTTCTTGTTATGATGATTTTCAACTTCACTCTGAAATTCTTTGAACTTTTCAAATGTTTCAGACTTATGTTTCATTAAGTAGATATACCCATATCTGCTTAAATCATCTGTGAAGGTGAGAAAATAACGATACCCTCCGCGAGCCTCAATATTCATCAGACCACACACATCTGTATGTATGATCTACAATAAATCTGTTGCTCGCTCCATAGTTTTGGAGAACGGCGTTTTAGTCATCTTGCCCATGAGGCACGGTTCGCAAGTACCAAGTGAGTCATAATCAAGTGGTTCCAAAAGTCCATCAGTATGGAGCTTCTTCATGTGCTTTATACTGATATGACCTAAACGGTAGTGCCACAAATAAGTTGCACTATCATTATCAACTCTGCATCTTTTGGCTTCAATATTATGAATATGTGTATCACTACTATCGAGATTCAACAAAAATAGACCACTCTTCAAGGGTGCATGACCATAAAAGATATTACTCATATAAATAGAACAATCATTATTCTTTGATTTAAATGAATAACCATCTCGCATCAAACAAGATCCAGATATAATGTTCATGCTCAACGCTGGCACCAAATAACAATTATTCAGGTCTAAAACTAATCCTGAAGGTAGATGTAGAGGTACCGTGCCGACCGCGATCACATCGACTTTGGAACCATTTCCCACGCGCATCGTCACCTCATCCTTAGCCAATCTTCGCTTAATCCGTAGCCCCTGTTTCGAGTTGCAAATGTTAGCAACAGAACTAGTATGAAATACCCAGGTGCTACTACGAGCATTAGTAAGGTACACATCAATAACATGTATATCACATATACCTTTGTTCACCTTGCCATCCTTCTTATCCGCCAAATACTTGGGGCAGTTCCGCTTCCAGTAACCAGTCTGCTTGCAATAGAAGCACTCAGTCTCAGGCTTAGGTCCAGACTTGGGTTTCTTCTCTTGAGCAGCAACTTGTTTGCCGTTCTTCTTGAAGTTCCCCTTCTTCTTCCCTTTGCCCTTTTTCTTGAAACTGGTGGTCTTATTGACCATCAACACTTCATGCTCCTTCTTGATTTCTATCTCCGCAGCCTTTAGCATCGCGAAGAGCTCGGGAATTGTCTTATTCATCCCTTGCATATTATAGTTCATCATGAAGCTTTTGTAGCTTGGTGGCAGTGATTGAAGAACTTTGTCAATGACACTATCAACAGGAAGATTAACTCCTAGTTGAGTCAAGTGATTATGATACCCAGACATTTTGAGTATATGTTCACTGACAGAACTATTCTCCTCCATCTTGCAGCTATAGAACTTATTGGAGACTTCATATCTCTCTATCCGGACATTTTCTTGAAATATTAACTTCAATTCCTGGAACATCTCATATGCTCCATGACGTTCAAAACATCGTTGAAGTCCCAGTTCTAAGCCGAAAAGCATGGCACACTGAACTATCGAGTAGTCATCAGCTTTACTCTGCCAAACGTTCTTAACGTTGTCAGCAGCATCTGCAGCAGGCCTGGCACCCAGCGGTGCTTCCAGGGCGTAATTCTTCTATGCAGCGATGAGGATAATCCTCAAGTTACGGTCCCAGTCTGTGTAATTGCTACCATCATCTTTCAACTTTTCTTTCTCAAGGAACGCATTAAAATTCAACGGAACAACAACA
The DNA here is from genome assembly GCF_003073215.2 of Triticum urartu. Lineage (NCBI taxonomy): Eukaryota > Viridiplantae > Streptophyta > Magnoliopsida > Poales > Poaceae > Triticum > Triticum urartu. The sequence goes on from NC_053022.1 coordinate 357,620,552, forward strand.
CGAGCCATCTATCTACAATCAACATAGACAAGCAAGAAACTATCATGTACTAAGTTCATGATAAATTTAAGTTCAATTAATCATATTACTTAAGAACTCCCACTTAGATAGACATCCCTCTAATCCTCTAAGTGATCACGTGATCCAAATCAACTAAACCATGTCCGATCATCACGTGAGATGGAGTAGTTTCAATGGTGAACATCACTATGTTGATCATATCTACTATATGATTCACGCTCGACCTTTCGGTCTCAGTGTTCTGACGACATATCTGTTATATGCTAGGCTCGTCATGTTTAACCTGAGTATTTCGCATGTGCAACTGTTTTACACCCGTTGTATTTGAACGTAGAGCCTATCACACCCGATCATCATGTGGTGTCTCAGCACGAAGAACTTTCACAACGGTGCATACTCAGGGAGAACACTTGTAGCTTGATAATTTAGTGAGAGATCATCTTATAATGTTGCCGTCAATCAAAGCAAGATAAGATGCATCAAAGATAAACATCACATGCAATCAATATAAGTGATGTGATATGGCCATCATCATCTTGTGCTTGTGATCTCCATCTCCGAAGCACCGTCATGATCACCATCGTCACTGGCGCAACACCTTGATCTCCATCGTAGCATCATTGTCGTCTCGCCAACCTATGCTTCTACGACTATCGCTACCGCTTAGTGATAAAGTAAAGCATTATAGGGCGATTGCATTGCATACAATAAAACGACAACCATATGGCTCCTGCCAGTTGCCGATAACTCGGTTACAAAACATGATCATCTCATACAATAAAATATAGCATCATGCCTTGACCATATCACATCACAACATGCCCTGCAAAAACAAGTTAGACGTCCTCTACTTTGTTGTTGCAAAGTTTTACGTGGCTGCTACGGGCTGAGCAAGAACCGTTCTTACCTACGCATCAAAACCACAACGATAGTTCGTCAAGTTAGTGCTGTTTTAACCTTCTCAAGGACCGGGCGTAGCCACACTTGGTTCAACTAAAGTTGGAGAAACTAACACCTGCCAGCCACCTGTGTGCAAAGCACGTCGGTAGAACCAGTTTCGCGTAAGCGTACGTGTAATGTCGGTCCGGGCCGCTTCATCCAACAATACCGCCAAACCAAAGTATGACATGCTGGTAAGCAGTATGACTTGTATCGCCCACAACTCACTTGTGTTCTACTCGTGCATATGACATCTACGCATAAAACCAGGCTCTGATGCCACTGTTGGGAACGTAGTAATTTCAAAAAATTTCCTACGCACACGCAAGATCATGGTGATGCATAGCAACGAGAGGAGAGAGTGTGTCCACATACCCTTGTAGACCGAAAGAGGAAGCGTTAGCACAACATGGTTGATGTAGTCGTACGTCTTCACAATCCGACCGATCAAGTACCGAATGTACGGCACCTCCGAGTTCTGCACACGTTCAACTCGATGACGTTCCTCGAACTCCGATCCAGCCGAGTGTTGAGGGAGAGTTTCGTCAGCACGATGGCGTGGTGACGATGATGATGTTCTACCAACGCAAGGCTTCGCCTAAGCACCGCTACGATATGATCGAGGTGGATTATGGTGGAGGGGGGCACCGCACACGGCTAAGAGATCAAGAGATCAATTGTTATGTCTATGGGGTGCCCCCTCCTCCGTATATAAAGGGGGGAGGAGGAGAGGGCCGAACAAGGGGGTGGCGCGCCCTAGGAGGGGGAAACCTACTCCAAGTAGGTTTGCCCCTCCCTTTCCTAGTCCAAGAAGGAGGGGGAGGCAGAAGTGGGAGAGGGGAAAGGCAAGGGGGGCGCCGCCCCCCCTTTCCTTGTCCTATTCGGGCTCAAGGGGAGAGGCGCGCCTCTTGCCCTGGCCGGCCCCTCTCTCTCTCCACTAAGGCCCAACAAGGCACATTAGTTCCCGGGTGGTTCTGGTAACCCCCGGTACTCCGATAAATGTCTAAAACCTTCCGGAACCTTTCCGGTGTCCAAACATAGTCGTCCAATATATCGATCTTTATGTCTCGACCACTTCGAGACTCCTCGTCATGTCCGTGATCACATCCGGGACTCTGAACTACCTTTGGTACATCAAAACATATAAACTCATAATATAACTGTCATCTAACTTTAAGTGTGCGGACCCTACGGGTTCGAGAACTATGTAGACATGACCGAGACACATATCCGGTCAATAACCAATAGCGGAACCTGGATGCTTATATTGGCTCGTACATATTCTACGAAGATGTTTATCGGTCAAACCGCATAACAACATACGTTGTTCCCTTTGTCATCGGTATGTTACTTGCCCGAGATTCGATCGTCGGTATCTCAATACCTAGTTCAATCTCGTTACCAACAAGTCTCTTTACTCATTCCGTAATACATCATCCCGCAACTAACTCATTAGTTGATACCTCTCCGACAATCAGAGTGACAAATCCTAATCTCGAAATACGCCAACCCAACAAGAACCTTTGGAGACACCTGTAGAGCACCTTTATAATCACCCAGTTACGTTGTGACGTTTGGTAGCACACAAAGTGTTCCTCCGGTAAATGGGAGTTGCATAATCTCATAGTCATAGGAACATGTATAAGTCATGAAGAAAGCAATAGCAACAAACTAAACGATCAAGTGATAAGCTAACGGAATGGGTCAAGTCAATCACATCATTCTCCCAATGATGTGATCCCATTAATCAAATGGCAACTCTTTGTCTATGCCTAGGAAACATAACCTTCTTTGATTAACGAGCTAGTCAAGTAGAGGCATACTAGTGACACTCTGTTTGTCTATGTATTCACACATGTATTATGTTTCCGGTTAATACAATTCTACTATGAATAATAAACATTTATCAGGACATAAGGAAATAAATAATAACTTTATTATTGCCTCTAGGGCATATGTCCTTCAGGTCGGTATTATGAGTTTATGTGTTTTGATGTACCGAAGGTAGTCCAGAGTCCCGGATGTGATCATGGGCATGACGAGGAGTCTCAAAATGGCCGAGACATAAAGATAGATATAATGGAAGGCTATGTTTGGACATCGTAATGGTTCCGGATGAGTTCGGGCATTTACCGGAGTACCGGGGGGTTACTGGAACCCCCTAGGGACTCAATGGGCCTTATTGGGCCTTAGTGGGAGAGAGAAGGAGGCAGCCAGGTGGAGGGCGCCCCCCCCCTCCCCGCAAGCCCAATCCGAATTGGGTGGGGGCCGGTCCCCCTTTCCTTCCCTCTCTCTCCCTCTTCCTTCTTCTCCTACTCCATCTAGGGAAGGGGGGGAACCTACTCCTACTGGGAGTAGGACTCCCCCTTGGGCATGCCATAGAGGCCGGTGAGGGAGTCGTGGATTAAGGGGTCCTCGGGCGTCCGGCCTGTGTGACATGGGCCGGACTGTTGGGCCATGAAGATACAAGATAGAAGACTTCCTCCCGTGTCCGGATGGGACTCTCCTTTGCATGGAAGGCAAGCTAGGCGTCTGGATGTATTATTTCCTTTCTCTGTAACCGATTCTGTATAACCCTAGGCCCCTCCGGTGTCTATATAAACCAGAGGCTTTAGTCCGTAGAGACAATCACAATCATACAGGCAAGACTTCTAGGGTTTAGCCACAATGATCTTGTGGTAGATCAACTCTTGCGATCCTCATACTCATCAAGATCAATCAAGCAGGATGTAGGGTATTACCTTCATCAAGAGGGCCCGAACCTGGGTAAAACATTGTGTCCCCTGTCTCCTGTTACCATCGACCTTAGATGCACAGTTTGGGACCCCCGGTTTTGACACCGACATTGGTTCTTTCATTGAGAGTTTCGTTGTGTCGTCACTACAAGGTTTGATGGCTTCATCAATCATCTACAATGATGCTGCCCTGAGGGGGGTTTTTCTCCCCGGCCAGATCTTTGTATTCGGCGGCTTAGCACTGCGGGCCAGCTCGCTTGAGCATCTAGAGCAGATCGACAGCTATGCCCCAGGTCACCAGATTAGTTTTGGAAACCTGGATTATGTCACTGATATCCGAGGAGACTTGATCTTCCAAGGATTCACAACCCCAACCTCCGCTCTAGCCTTAGATTCGGAGCGTGTTGCTAGGTCCGAAGATGGGATTCCTGACCCCGCCGGACTATCTGTGGCCACTAAGCCCAGTACGGGAGAGCCGGAGGAAGCAGTGTCGCTGGAAACCATCACGAAGCTGGACTCTTCCCCGGACATTGGCTCCGAACTCTCGGAGTCAGCATCGTGTGAGCTCGGCCGAGGAATCTCCTTCCTGCCGTACTCCATAGATTCTCTTCTCCCTGGCCAAACCTTGCCTTTAAGCGAGGCTCTGGACTTGATGCGATCCCTCGTCATTACAAAGGAGCAACGTCCGAACTACGCCCAGCCCGGACTAGGGACTGAGAACGGGGAATTTTATGTCCCACCCACCACCCACTTCATCGCCACTGTCGAGGACTTAACTGACATGCTCGATTACGGCTCCGAAGACATCGGCGGTATGGACGACGATGCCAGAGAAGAGCAGGCCAAAAACCCGTCGTATATCGGACGCTGGACGGCCACCTCCTCATATGACGTGTATACGGTGGATACACCCAAAGACGGTGACGGAGATAACGAGACAAATCCAGTAGAGGATAAACCTCCTGAGATACAACCAAAACGCCGCTGCCGACGCTCTAAATCACGCCGCGGCAAAGACAGCAATACCGGCACGAGAGAAAACAATACTCCGGACGATGCCGAAGGCCAAGAAAACCCCATCGAGCAAAACTCTGAACAAGAAGATCGGGAGGATGGGCAAGTTAGCCCTGATGAACAGACCGCAAACGAAGAATCGGAGGACAGTAATTACCTTCGACTCTCCGAGGATGAGGTGAGCCTCGGCGACGAAGACTTTATCGTGCCTGAGGAACCTCTCGAGTAGGAGCACTTTAAGCAATGGCTAATAGCCACTGCAAGGAGCCTGAAAAAGTAACAGCAGTAGCTTCAAGCAGATCAAGATCTCCTCAACGACAGATGGACTAATGTCCTGGCAGCCGAGGAATACGGCCTCGTGTGCCCAACCAAAAGTTACCCAAAGCGTAAACTTCTACCTCAATTCGACGACGAGGCACTTGAGCCCGTACCAGCAGCACGTAATGCGGCTGACTGACCACCACGTGGTCGGGACAAAAAGGCAACTCAAGTCGAACACCGACCCATACTATCTCGCTGTAAAGGTAGAGACACAACAGCTTGGGGAAACACATATGAGCTGCGGCAGGACCTGAAGAATAGAGCAGGTCCGGCCAGATCGATCTATGGATCGCGGGGGCGTGCCTAGACGCGCGACGATGGCTATCAATCCGAACATGACACGCATAATCACGTCCGGGCCAAAAACCGCAGACGGACTCCATCCAAACTACGTCGCGACCTGGCCTGATATAGAGGCGTCGCACACCCCCTCTGCTTCACTGATGAAGTAATGGAGCATGAATTCCCAGAAGGGTTTAAACCCGTAAATATCGGATCATATGATGGAACAACAGATCCCATGGTATGGATTGATGACTTTCTTCTCCATATTCATATGGCTCGCGGTGATGATCTTCATGCCATCAAATACCTCCCACTAAAACTCAAGGACCAGCTCGGCACTGGTTGAACAGCCTGCCCGAAAACTCTGTTGGCAGCTGGGAGGACTTGGAAGACGCCTTCCACGACAACTTCGAAGGCACATATGTCCGACCCCCGGATGCCGATGACTTAAGTCACATAGTTCAATAGCCCGGAGAGTTAGCCAGGAAATTCTAGACCAGGTTCCTAACTAAAAAGAACCAGATCGTCGACTGCCCGGATGCCGAAGCCCTAGCGGCCTTTAAGCACAGCATACGCGATGAATGGCTCGCCCGACACCTCGGCCAAGAAAAGCCGAAGTCCATGGCAGCCCTCACGGCACTTATGACCCACTTTTGTGCGGGCGAAGATAGTTGGCTAGCCCGTAGCAATAATAATGCAAGTGAACCTGGCACCTTCGAAGCCAAGAATAGCGACGGCAAGCCCCGACGCAACAGGCATAAGTGTCAAGACAATGGTGACAATACTGATGACACGGCGGTTAACGCCTAATTCGGTGGCTCCAAGTCCAGTCAGCGGAAGAAGCCATATAAAAGGAACAATCCGGGCTCTTCCAGCTTGGACCCCATGCTCGATCGTCCATGTCAGATCCATGGCACCGCTGATAAACTAGCCAATCATACCCATCGGAGTTGTTGGGCCTTTAAACAGGCCGGCAAGTTAAATGCCAAAGACAAGGAGAAGGGGTCGCAAAGTGAGAATGACGATGAGGAGCCCCGTCTGCTGAACTCAGGAGGACAGAAGAAGTCCCCCCCCCAGGTTAAAACGGTGAGCATGATATATGCTACCCATATACCCAAAAGGGAGCGCAAATGACCGCTCAGGGACGTCTACACGATAGAGCCAGTCGCCCCAAAATTCAACCCATGGTCGTCCTGTCCGATCACCACCGATCGCAGGGATCATCCGACCAGTATCCGTCATGGCGGTTCAGCCACATTGGTCCTCGACCCAATCATTGATGGATTCCACCTTACGCGCGTCCTCATGAATAATGGCAGTAGCCTCAACCTGCTATATCAGGACACAGTCCGCAAGATGGGCATCGATCCATCAAGGATCAAGCCCATAAAAACTACCTTTAAAGGAGTAATACCAGGCGTAGAGGCCCGCTGCACAGGCTTAATCACATTGGAAGTCATCTTCGGATCCCCAGACAACTTCTGAAGCGAAGACTTGATCTTCAATATCGTCTCTTTTCGAAGTGGCTATCACACACTGCTCGGACGAACTGCATTTGCTTGATTCCATGCGGTGTCGCACTATGCTTATCTCAAACTCAAGATGCCCTGACCACGCGGTGTCATAACAGTCAATGGAAACACGGAACGCTCCCTCCGTATCGAGGAGCACACTGCGGCCCTAGCAGCGGAAGTACAGAGCAGCCTTATCAAGCAGAGTTTTAATTTGGCGGCCAAACTCCCGGACACTATCAAATGAGTCCGGACTACTCTGCAGTAGGACAGTCCATCTCGTCAAGAGTCCGACTAGCAATTCGGCCTCCGTCTCAGTCTTGAACACATAGTGGCATATGTACCGCGCGTACATAACTACGCACTCAAAATACCATGGGCAAAGACGGAGGCGTAACTCGATTGTGGTCCATAATACGGCTCGACCCTCCCCGGACACACATACTTTCCCTTTTCTTTTTATCCTTTTCAGGTTTCTTTTCCACAGGTCCCTCTCGACGGCCTGATCATCGATCCGTTCGAAGGATGGATATACCAAGGTGGCAAGTAGCATTGAGGTGTGGGGGAATCTCTAGGTGGTCTTCTTGACGATCACTCTACCTGTTTTCGTGACCTGCACGAAGCTCCTCCTTGGTCTCGGCATGTTAAATAGCCCTGTTGCCTATCGCACTATTTGTACAAATATGCTTTGACATATTAATCAAATTGTCATGGAAACAGTTTGCGGCCCAGCTTATGTGGCACTGGCTTACTACTTCATTTTATTTCGTCATTCTTATTGAATGCATTCGTACACTTTGGTACGCGTTGATTTGCCAGGAGCCTCATTGCACTCCATACTACGGCAACAAGTCCTAACACTTCTACAGTATAGTTCGGCCCCCCGAATTTAGCATTATATGCATCAGCTCCGAATCATGTATTTGGTCAATAGTTGGGTTGCCCGGCTCCTGTGCTTACTACCTTACGTTTCGCTCTATCGGCTAGGGTAGTAAAGGGAGAACTACTACGATTGTGTCCTGGTTTATCCGGATGAGCACCTCAGTAGAGAAAGCCGAAAACTGACTGTCATGATGCGGCAAGAGCTGGTCAGATATTCGAAGGCTATAATCTCTTGCGATTTTTTCCACGTTATGCGATGGATCGACCTTCACCCGATCAGGTGTCTACAGCACCCTAGTCCGGATTAACGAATACTAGGGGTTGTGCCTACATTTCTATTGTCAAACTCCTATGGCTAAGTGAGGGTGATAAAGCCACATAGTCCGATTGCCCGGTTCGCTGCACTAAACACCTCCTTTTAGGACCAAAATCTTGGATCAAGAGTGTTTAGGTTTCAACCCGAACACCCCCGTACAACCTACGTGGGGCTGAAGCCGACGACTGGCCAACTCTCAGATTTAATAAAATGGCCGCACAGGAGGTAAAATTTTAAAATAAACAGAAGCATTATATTACATATCAACCTTGTTTTCATCATACAGGACGGGATAACATGAAGGTATTCATTCAAAGAGAATGTCTTTTGAACACTGGCCCTCTACAATGCAGGATCCCTTCAGGACATCCTCAAAATACCGCTCGGGCATACGGTGCTCCTTGCCTGCGGGCGGTCCCTCGGTCGCGAGCTTGACGGCGTCCATCTTCGCCACTGCACCTTGACACGGGCGAAGGCCATTCGCGCACCTTCGATGCAGACCGACCGCTTGATGGCGTCAAGCTGAGAGCAGGCATTGACCAGCCGCTTCACGAGTCCGAAGTAGCTGTTGGGCAGGGCATCAGCAGGCCATAGACGGATTATCAAATCCTTCATGGCTAGTTCGGCCGCCCTATGCAGTTCGGTCAGCTACTTCAGCTGATCGCTAAAGTGCACCAGATGTTCTAGCGCAAGGTATTGCGACCAGAACAGCTTCTCCGTTGAGCTCCCCTCTTCAGCTCGGAAGAACTCCGCTGTGTTAGCAACACCGCGTGGAAGATCCGCAAACGCTCCTGGAGAACTCCAAATCCGGGTAAGTAAGAGGTACCTTTTCTTCACAAACTTGCTCTGCATAATAAAGGCCTTACCCGTCACGATTTTCCTGGCTTCCTGGATCTCCTGGAGGGCATCCTGGGCTTCGGCCCGGGCCTCTTACGTGCTTTGGCGGGCCTTAGCAAGTTCGGAATCTTGGTCCGAAATCTTGCGCTCCAAGGACTCGCATTTCTTTGCGGCGTCCTGGAGCTCCTGCTGGACCTCCACGACCCTTGCCTCGTGCTTTTCACGGGCGGCTTGTTCCTTCGCCGCTCTCTCTTGGGCCTCGGCCAGCGACTTCTTGAGGGTCTCCACATCAGTCGCAGCTCCTACGAAATATCATGATAGTATGATCAACATACACAATTCATATCTTTCTACATCCGAATAGACCATTGCATACCTTGCTGGTCCTCTAGTTGTTTTTTAACATGGCCGAGCTCTTCCTCGGCCCACACCAAACTCTGCTTCAGTTTAGAGACTTTGGGAGAATGAGAGGTGGCAGCCAGCATCGACGCATGCTTATTCATATAGACATATATTGGTTAGTCTCCTGCGAAAATTATTTGATCCTCTGTTCGGCTTCTCTTTTCGAGCACTGGACAGTGTCTCAGGGGTTACTGTCTATAGTATGATATTATTTTTTGCATAAATTATGTCGCATACCTCAAAGCCTGTCAAAAGGCTGGTGCAGGCTTCGGTCAGTCCTCTCTTAGCGGACTGAACCATCTCAACCACCGTACCCATGAGGGTACCGTGTTCTTCAACAATGGAAGCACTTTGCAGTGCTTCCAGTAAATTAGCCGGTGCCTCTGGATGGACAGAGGTCACCGGTGGAATAGGTGCACCTCCTTCTCGCAAAGGAGGTTGCTTGCCTGATTCCGGAGCCGTATGGACCTCCGGAATAGTGTTCGGCTGGGGGCCGAATTGGACATGGCCCCATCGCCAGTCTCTGGGGATATTTGTTCCCCCATGTGTTCGGCGGCCGAGGTCTCGCCTTCTGGCGCCGCCCTGACGGCCTCCTGTTCCTCTCCCTAGTCTGGGAAGGTCCTTCGGGACAACACCTCGGTGTCGTCCATGGCCCTGGGAGAGGAGGCCTCCGAATGTGATCCGCTATCCATCACATTTGGATCCAGCGAGTTCCCTGAAGATGAGAATCGTTGGGGCCGGGCGTGAGCCGGACTGCACCACATGATTCAACACATTAAAACCACGAAATAAATAATTTGGATATATGTGTTTCATAGGTGCTTTTGGGTACTTATGATTCGGCTAGGGGCTTCTCCCTGGGGCGCCACTCGGAGCTGTTGTCCGTATCCAACGCGGAGTTGTCCGCGAGGGGGACCCTCCCCTTCTTGGGCACCTATGCCTCCAGATCCATGGAGGCCGGCCTTTTCTTTCTCCCCCCCCCCTCGGAGGGAAAGGTGCTTTCCTCCTCTTCTTCCTCCTCCTCCTCATCGTCTTTGGCAGCGGGGGAGGAATGTGTTTCGGCTTCTTCGGACGTCACGTCCGAAGTGCCTCTGTGGCAGAGGCCACTTCAGGTCTCCTTGTCCTTCTTCTTGCCCCTCTTCTCCGGCGCCTGGTAAAGCGCCGGAACCAGCATCTTCGTTAGAAGTGGGATTGATGGGTCTTCGGGTAGCGGAGCCAGACATTGGATCCGCTCCACCTTCTTTGTCCAGACCTGGAAAGATAGATATGGAAGCTTAGACATCTTCCTTGAATATACAGGTGAAGGATACATCTTGAAATACAGAAAATTTACCGGACTGGCGAGATGGGCCAGATTGTACCCACGGTCCTCGGTCGTCTTCGGCCATGTTCCATTGGCCTTAAAAAGCACCCTCCAGATGTCTTCGTGGGTAGCGCCGAAGAACTATTGAAGGGTCTGGTGCTTGGCCGGATCGAACTCCCATAAATTACAAGTCCGCCTCTGGCAAGGAAGTATCTGGCGAAAAAGCATCACTTGATCACATTGACGAGCTTGATATTCTTGTCCACCATGCTCTTGATGCGCATTTGAAGCACAACCAGCTCGTACGATGATGCCCAGTCTAGGCCCTTCTCTTGCCAGGAGGTAAACCGCACTGGGGCCCCGGATTTGAATTTGGGAGCCACGGCCCACGTGGTGTCGCGGGGCTCTGTGACATAGAATCACTGCTTCTACCACCCCTTGACGGTCTCCACAAAGGTACCTTTGGGCCATGGGACGTTGGACATCTTGCTCACCATGGCGCCTCCGCACTCTACGTGTTGACCGCCCACCACCTTCGGCTTCACATTGAAGGTCTTCAGCCACAGGCCGAAGTGAGGTGGGATGCGGAAGAAGGCCTCACACACGACAATGAATGCTGAGATGTTGAGGAAAGAATTTGGGGCCAGATCATGGAATTATAGCCCGTAGTAAAACATGAGTCCATGGACGAATGGGTGGAGAGGAAATCCCAGCCCGCGGACGAAGTGGGGGATGAATACCACCCTCTCATGAGGCTCTGGGTGGGGACGATCTGCCCCTTGGCCGGAAGCCGGTGGGCGATTTCCGGGGCCAAGTACCCCGCCTCCCGGAGCTTCGTAATTTCCTTCTCCGTGACGGAGGAGGCCATCCACTTGCCCTGAGCTCCGGATCCGGACATGGCTGGAGTGCTTTTTTTGAGGCAGAAAAGATGGGAGCTTGGGCGCTGGAGCTCGAGAATGGATGGGCGGAGAGAAGGAAGGCGTGGGTAAAAGAGGTGAACCCTTATCTCTTTATAAAGGAAGTAAATATCAAGCGCCTCCTCACTTGCCTTAAAACTCGCCTATTTCCCAAGGGTCGTGCAGGCGACGCGGTTGGATTACCCACGCCCGTATTGATGAGAATCCCGCAATAAGGGGACACGATATCTGCTTGACAAGACGTGCCAATGAAAACCGCATCTCGGAACGTGGAACGGGAGGCTAAAAAACGGTTGAAAATAATGACCGGGCGGAGATGTGGCGTCTCACTACAAAAATGTCGGTAGATGGGACTTGTTAAATATTATGCTCTTTATGGAGCCCATTTTGTAGAGCCAGGCACGTTCTCTGTGTTTGACGACTACTTTGAAATATTCGGAGGAGGAACCCGCCTTGCAGTGCCGAAGACAATCTACGCGCTGGACACCTCGTCATTGAAGCCTTGTTTAGGGGCTACTGAGGGAGTCCTGGATTAAGGGGTCTTCGGGCGTCCGGCCTGTGTGACATGGGCCGGACTGTTGGGCCATGAAGATACAAGATAGAAGACTTCCTCCCGTGTCCGGATGGGACTCTCCTTTGCGTGGAAGGCAAGCTAGGCGTCCGGATGTATTATTTCCTTTCTCTGTAACCGACTTTGTATAACCCTAGGCACCTCCGGTGTCTATATAAACCGGAGGGTTTAGTATGTAGAGACAATCACAATCATACAAGCTAGACTTCTAGGGTTTAGCCACAACGATCTCGTGGTAGATCAACTCTTGTAATCCTCATACTCATCAAGATCAATCAAGCAGGATGTAGGGTATTACCTCCATCAAGAGGGCCCGAACCTGGATGAAACATCGTGTCCCCTATCTCCTATTACCATCGACCTTAGATGCACAGTTCGGGACCCCTTACCCAAGACCGCCGGTTTTGACACCAACAGCCGGTCCTCCCCTCCTTGATAACCCACATGTATAGGGGATCAATTGTAGCCTCTTTCGATAAGTACGAGTGTCGAACCCAACGAGGAGCTAAAGGCAGAACAAATATTCCCTCAAGTTCTATCGGCCATCGATACAACTCTACGCATGCTTGACATTCGCTTTACCTAGAACAAGTATGAAACTAGAAGTACTTTGTAGGTGTTTTTGGATAGGTTTGCAAAAATATAAAGTGCACGTAAATTAAAGCTAGGGGCTGTTTAGATAAAGAACCAATAAAGTTAATATAGCGAGTGTGGAAAAGTGGTGGTAGGAGTTGCGAAATTGTCCCTAAGAAATTGACTACTTTACTAGACCAATAGCAAGTTTTATGTGGGAGAGGCCACTGCTAGCATGTCATCCTTGACTTGAAATTCTATGCACTTATGATTGGAACTATTAGCAAGCATCCGCAACTACTAACGTTCATTAAGGTAAAACCCAACCAGAGCATTAAGATATATTGGTCCCCCTTCAATCCCGTATGCATCAATTTCTATGCTAGGTCGAAGCTTCTGTCACTCTTGCCCTCCAATACATAGTCCTATCAACATACAACTAACCCTATGGTGTGATCCACGCGCGCGCTCATATGATGGGCACCAAAGGACACCAACATAACCACAAGCAAATTAAATCAATCATAGCAATTCACTAATTACCGATAGGACAACGAAAATCTATTCATACATCTTAGGATGGCAACACATCATTGGAAAATAATATGAAGCATAAAGCACCATGTTCAAGTAGAGGGTATAGCGGGTTGCGGGAGAGTGGACCACTGTAGATAGAGGGGGGAAGGTGTTGGTGTAGATTGCGGTGATAGAGGGGGAAAGATGGTGGAGGTGTTGGTGTAGATTGCGGTGATGATGATGGCCCCGGCGGCCTTCTGACGCCACCGGAAGCGAGGGGAGAGAGCCCCCCTTCTTCTTCTTCTTCCTTGACCTTCTCCCTAGATGGGAGAAGGGTTTCCCCTCTGGTCCATGGCCTCCATGGCACGGGAGGGGCGAGAGCCCCTCCAAGATTGGATCTGTCTCTCTGTCTCCCTCTGTTTCTGTGTTCTGGGATTCTGCCCTTTCACTGTTTCTTATATATCCGGAGATCCGTAAATCCGATTGGATTGAAACCTGCGCTCCAATTTTTTTCCAAAAATTAGCTTTCTTGCAGCCAGAGAAGAGCAGTAACCGCCTTACGGGGGGCCACGAGGGTCAGGGGCGCACCCAGGGGGGCGCCCCACTGCCTCGTGGCCCCCTCGGGCACCGTCTCGCGTTGATTTTCTTCCCATATCTCACAAATATTCCAAAAATATTCTCCGTCCGTTTTTATTCCGTTAGGACTCCGTTTGATATGGATTTTCTGTGAAACAAAAAACATGCAACAAACAGGAACTGGCACTGGGCACTGGATCAATATGTTAGTCCCAAAAATAGTATAAAAAGTTGCCAAAAGTGTATAAAAGTTGTAGAATCTTGGCATGGAACAATCAAAAATTATAGGTACGATGGAGATGTATCAGCATCCACAAGCTTAATTCCTGCTCGTCCTCGAGTAGCTAAATGATAAAAAAATAATTTTTGAGGTAGAATGCTACCTAGCATAATCTTGATCATATATCTAATCATGGCATGGATATTAAGATGCGAGTGATTTAAAGCAATAGTCTACCATTGGACATTAAGACAATAATACTTCAAGCATACTAACCAAGCAATTATGTCTTATCAAAATAACATAGCCAAAGAAAGGTGATCCCTACAAAATCATATAGTCTGGCTATGCTCCATCTTCACCACACAAAGCATTCAAATCATGCACAACCCCGATGACAAGCCGAGCAATTGGTTCATACTTTTTAATGCACTTCAGCCTTTTCAACCCTCACGCAATACATGAGCGCAAGCCATGGACATAGCACTATGGGTGGAATAGAATATGATGATGTAGGTTTGTGTGAAGAAGACAAAAAGTATAAAGTCCCACATCGACGCGGCTAATCAACGGGCTATGGAGATGCCCATCAATTGATGTCAATGTGAGGAGTAGGGATTGCCATGCAATGGATGCACTAAGAGCTATAAGTGTATGAAAGCTCAAACTGAAACTAAGTGGGTGTGCATCCAACTTGCTTGCTCATGAAGACCTCGGGCATTTGAGGAAGCCCATCATCGGAATATACAAGCCAAGTTTTATAATGAAAATTCCCACTAGTATATGAAAGTGATAACTCAAGAGATTCTCTATATGAAGAACATGGTGCTACTCTGAAGCACAAGTGTGGTAAAAGGATAGTAGCATTGTCCCTTCTCTATTTTTCTCTCTTTTTTGGGGGGGGGGCTTCTCTTTTTTTCGTTCGGAGTCTCATCCCGACTTGTGGGGGAATCATAGTCTCCATCATCCTTTCCTCACTGGGACAATGCTCTAATAATGATGATCATCACACTTTTATTTACTTACAACTCAATATTACAACTCGATATCTAGAACAAAGATATGACTCTATATGAATGCCTCCGGCGGTGTACCGGGATGTGCAATGATCTAGCGTTGCAATGACACCCAAAAAATGGACAAGCCATGAAAACATCATGCTAGCTATCTTACGATCATGCAAAGCAATATGACAATAAATGCTCAAGTCATGTATATGATGATGATGGAAGTTGCATGGCAATATATCTCGGAATGGCTATGGAAATGCCATGATAGGTAGGTATGGTGGCTATTTTGAGGAAGATATAAGGAGGTTTATGTGTGATAGAGTGTATCGTATCACGGGGTTTGGGTGCACCGGCGAAGTTTGCACCAACTATTGAGGTGAGAAAGGGCAATGCACGGTACCGAAGAGGCTAGCAATGATGGAAGGTTGAGAGTGCGTATAATCCATGGACTCACATTAGTCATAAAGAACTCATATACTTATTGCAAAAGTTTATTAGCCATCGAAGCAAAGTACTACTACGCATGCCCCTAGGGGGATAGATTGGTAGGAAAATACCATCGCTCGTCCGCGACAGCCACTCATAAGGAAGACAATCAGTAAATACCTCATGCTCCAACTTCGTTACATAACGGTTCACCATATGTGCATGCTACGGGACTTGCAAACCTCAACAAAAGTATTTTTAAATTTCACAATTACTCAACTAGCATGACTCAAATATCACCACCTTTATATCGCAAAACTATTTAAAGGAATCAAACATATCATATTCAGTGATCTACAAGTTTTATGTAGGATTTTATGACTAACCATGTGAATGACCAATTCCTGTCAACTCTCTAACTAGATATAAGTGAAGCAAGAGAGTTTAATTCTTTATACAAAAGATGTGACGCCCCCGATTCAATCGTACACTAATCATACACGCAAACGTGTATGATCAAGATCAGGGACTCACGGGAAGATATCACAACACAACTCTACAAATAAAAGTAAGTCATAAAAGCATCATATTACAAGCCAGGGGCCTCGAGGGCTCGAATACAAGAGCTCGATCATAGACGAGTCAGCGGAAGCAACAATATCTGAGTACAGACATAAGTTAAACAAGTATGCCTTAAGAAGGCTAGCACAAACTGGGATACAGATCGAAAGAGGCGCAGGCCTCCTGCCTGGGATCCTCCTAACTACTCCCGGTCACCGTCAGCGGGCTGCACGTAGTAGTAGGCTCCTCCCAAGTAGTAATCGTCGTCGTCGGCGGTGGCATCTGGCTCCTGGGCTCCAACGTCTGGTCGCAGCAATCGGGTATAGGAAAGGGGGAAATGGGGAGAAAGGCAACCGTGAGTACTCATCCAAAGTACTCGCAAGCAAGGAGCTACACTACATATGTATGCCTTGGTATCAGATGGAATAAGGGTACCATATGAGGACTGAACTGCAGAATGCCAGAATAAGAGGGGGATAGCTAGTCCTGGTGAAGACTACGCTTCTGGCAGCCTCCGTCTTGCAGCATGTAGAAGAGAGTAGACTGAAGTCCTCCAAGTAGCATCGCATAGCATAATCCTACGCGGCGATCCTCTCCTCGTCGCCCTGTTAGAGAGCGATCACCGGTTGTATCTGGCGAGAGAAGAGGGGGAAGAAACAATAAATATAATGCAAACAAATGCATGACGATGCATGACATGACAAAGCGCGATGCTAGGTGTGCCCTAACGCGGTACGAGGTGGTACCGGTGAAGGGGAAAACATTCAGGAAAGTATTCCCGGTGTTTCGCGTTTTTGGACAAATGAACCGGAGGGGGAAAGTTACGTGTTTCCTATGCTAGGGATGCGTGGCGGACGAACGGGCTGCGTATCCGGATTCGTCTCGTCGTTCTGAGCAACTTTCATGTTGAAAATATTTTAATCCGAGTTACGGATTAAAAGATATGATTTTCTAAAGATTTTATTAATTTCTGGAATTTATTTAATTATTTAAATTAATCCGAATTTGGATTTATGACATCAGCATGATGTCATGCTAACGTCAGCAGTCAACAGGGGTTGACTGGTCAACCTGACTAGTGGGTCCCACTGGTCAGTGACACATTTTAATTAAACAATTTAATTACCCTAATTAGTATTAATTAGTGGGGTGGGCCCCACTGTCATACTCTTTTAGCTAATTAACAGTAGTTAATTAGCCTAATTAGCCATTAGATTAATTAATCCTAATTAGTTAATTTTAATCAAAATTAATTAATTAATTAATTAATTTTATTATTTATTTATTATTTATTATATATATTATTTTTAATTCTTTTTTTTACAAAACGTTCTGGGCCGTGGGGCCATTTGGTCAGTGGCCCAGGGGGCATAACGGGGGGCGGGCTTTCGGGTGCGGGCGTGCGCCCCAGCGGGCGCTGCAGGCGATGGGCGCCGTGTGCAGGGGGGCGGGCGCAACCCCAAGGGCACTAGGCGCGCGCGGCGCACGCCGGCGCTGGCGGCCAGGCCAAGGGAGGCGGCGGAGGGACGACTCGGGGGGCGACGGCAGCGGGGCGGGCGCTGGGGGCGTAGGGGAGGCGACGGTGGCCGGAGCGCGCGGCGCGGGACACGCGACTAGCAGCGGGGGGCAGGCACGGTGGTGGCAGGCGCAGGCAGGTGCGTTCGGGGCGTGGCCTGGACGCGGGAGGGGCATGCAGTCGGACGCAGCGACGGAGCGGCCGAGCGAGCAGGCGGGCGCGTCGCGTGGCCGCGAGGTGCCCGCGGGATCAAGAGGAGGAGAGGCCAGGGGTGACCGGGCTGCAGCAGGCGAGGAGCAGCGGCAGGAGCAGAGGGCGTGGCCGCGGGAATGCGGCTGTGCGCGCGGGCGAGCGCGGGGACGCGAGGCAGCAGGAGCAGAGTGGGGCGGTCGGCGGCAGCAGCAGGCGTTCGCGGGCGCGCGACGCAGTGAGCGGGGGAGGGCTTGCGACGGGCGCCGGAGCGGGTGATGTGCGCGCGCGGGACGGGGGAAGGAGCAGGGCGGAGGCCGTGGCCTCACCGGGCTTTGGAGGGACGGGGCAATGGGCGCGGGGAGGTTCGGGGTGGACCGACGGGGACGACGGCGACGTGGGAGGAAGCAGGCTGGCGAGGGAGTTCGGGCGCCTGCGCGGTCCAGGCGGCGACGGGAGATGCGGGATCGGGATCGGGGTCGGGGTCGTTGCACCCCAATCCAGATCGAGGAAGGAGAGGGAGGCGTGCGGGGGAACGAGTGGGGGAAGTGGGGAGTGGGTAGGTTAGGGTTTCGGGGAGAATGGATAAGGGGAGGGGGGTGGCCGGTTGGGCCTGCGGCCGATTGGGCCGGCCTGCTGGGCCGAAGCCCAGTGGGGGCCTTTCTCTCCTTTTTCCTTTTTTTGGTTAGTGTGTTTCCTGTTTTATTTTTATTTATTTTCTTTTCTATTTAATTTCATTTTAAACCATCTTAGCCATTTTATAAAAATATGTTTGTTGCACTATAATTACCCTCGTAATATTCGGCAACCACCGAACATTTTTGTTTCAACTTCTTAAAAACTTTTGTTGTTTGCCATTTTTTTTAATTGATTTTGAATATGTTTGAACTAACGAAAGCTTAGCAACAATAATCGAGGTGACGTGGCATGATTAGCATGGAATTACTGTAGCAAGATTATCCGGGCGTTACAAATCTCCTCCACTACAAGAAATCTCATCCCGAGATTTAGGAGGTAGAAGGAAACAGTGCGGGGTATTCATCACGCAGGCGGTCCTCGCGTTCCCAAGTGGCTTCGTCTTCAGAGTGATTCGACCACTGGACTTTGAGGAACTTGATCGCCTTCTCACGTGTGCGGCGTTCAGCTTGGTCGAGAATGCGGACCGGATGCTCTTTATAGGAGAGGTCCTGCTGCAATTCGAGCACTTCATGATCCACTGCTCGGATTGGATCCTTGAAGCAACGGCGGAGTTGTGACACGTGGAACACGTCATGAACCTGAGAAAGGTTCGGCGGAAGCTCCAGTTGATATGCCACTTTTCCACGCCTTTTGAGAATAGCGAAGGGACCGATATAGCGAGGAGCTAGCTTGCCCTTGATCCCGAAGCGGTGAGCACCCTTCATTGGTGTAACTTGAAGATAAGCCTTTTCGCCAGGTTGATAGACCATGTCTTTGTGATGACAGTCATACTGACTTTTCTGACGTGACTGAGCAGTCTTGAGATTCTCGCTTATAATGCGAACTTGTTCTTCGGCCTGTTGGATAATATCCGGACCGAAGAGTGGACGTTCCCCAGTTTCTGACCAGTTCAGAGGGGTTCGACACTTTCGTCCATATAGCACTTCGAAGGGGGACATCTTCAGACTAGCTTGATAGCTATTATTATAAGAGAACTCGGCATATGGAAGAGATTCCTCCCATTTCTTGCTGAAGGAAATCACACAAGCTCGAATCATGTCTTCGAGAACTTGGTTGACACGTTAAACATGTCCTTGCGACTGAGGATGAAACGCCGTACTGAACGACAGATGAGTTCCCATAGCTTCTTGGAAACTTGCCCAAAATCTTGAAGTGAATAAGCTGCCACGGTCTGAACTGATAACCAGTGGAATACCATGAAGTGAAACAATTTTGGACATGTAGAGAGTAGCAAGATGACTAGCAGTGATTGTCTCTTTGACCGCCAGAAAATGTGCAACTTTAGAAAGCCGGTCAATGACGACAAGAATAGCATCATTACCTTTCTGCGATTTGGGAAATCCAGTGACGAAGTCCATTTCAACATGGTCCCATTTCCATTCAGGAATAGAGATAGGTTGCAGAGTTCCAGCAGGCCTTTGATGCTCTGCTTTGATACGGCGACAAACGTCACACTCAGCAACATAACGAGCAATATCCTGCCTCATATTAGACCACCAGAATCTTTGACGGATGTCTTGGTACATCTTTGTACTACCAGGATGAATAGACAAAGGCGTATCATGAGCTTCTTTCATAACCCCTTTAGTCTGATCCAGGTTTTTCTTCGAACATGGTACCACTAGGCGGCCTTTGAAGTACAAGGCGCCATCATCGGTGATAGAGAAGAAGGAGGGCTTTCCTTCTGCTAGATGACGTTTAATCTTTTGGACTTCAGAGTCATAACCTTGAATAGTCTTTATACCAGCTACGAGATCTGGTACGACAGCCAGGGTATTTAGAGATCCCTTAGTAACAACATGAAGATTCATCTTCTGAAACTCTAGGGGAGGGGGGACGAGTGCTCCAGGAGGAACAATATGAAGGTTCAGCTTTCTAAATTCTTCGGCAAGCGAGGGCTGAACTTTGTGAACCTGGAGGTGATTGCAGTAAGACTTGCGGCTCAAGGCATCAGCCATTACATTAGCCTTGCTGGGGGTATAGGATATACCCATGTCAAAGTCTGCAACAGTCTCCATCCATCTCTGTTGACGAAGGTTCAGATATGGCTGAGTAAATAGATACTTCAGACTTTGGTGGTCGGTGAAGATCTCGCAAGGATTACCGAGAAGGTAATGTCGCCACTGCTTCAGTGCATGAATGACAGCAGCAAGCTCGAGGTCGTGAACTGGGTAGTTTTCTTCGTGAGGGAGTAGTTGACGAGAGGCATAAGCAATCACTCTGCGCTCTTGCATTAGGACACAGCCTAATCCTTGACAGGAAGCGTCGCAGTAAATGACGAAGTCCTTCTTAGTATTAGGTGGAGCAAGCACTGGGGCAGAAGTCAACTTGTCTTTGAGCGCCTGGAAACTTTCCTGACACTTGTCCGTCCATTCGAACTTGACACCCTTATGCAACAGATTAGTCAAAGGCCTAGCAATCTTGGAGAAGTTCTCGACGAATCGACGGCAATAGCTGGCGAGACCGAGAAAACTTCGTACTTGCCTGACATTCTTTGGAGGAGTCCAATCGAGAATAGCCTGAACTCGTTCAGGGTTGACGGTAATACCATCCTTGGAGATGACATGCCCAAGATAGGTTACTTCGAGGAGCCAGAATTCACACTTGGAATACTTAGCATCATTGTTGAGTAAATCGTTAACTGGTAGCTGCTCGATTGGCTAGCGAGTAGGGGATTAATCGGCTAATCGGCAAGTTAATCGGCCATTTAATCAATTAATCGGACGATTTTTTGGTTTATCGGCTACTCGGTGACCCTACGAGTAGGGATTAATCGGCAAGTTAACTGGTTAATCGGATGAATTCTTGAACAGGGCTTAGCATACAGTTGATGCTCTCGAAGCTTTTCCAGCACAAGACGAAGATGCTCAGCATGTTCTTCCTTGTTCTTGGAAAATACAAGGATATCATCCAAATAAACCACGACGAACTTGTCGAGGTAATCCATGAATATATAGTTCATCAGACGAGAGAAGGTGGCTGGAGCATTCATTAAGCTGAATGACATGACTGTGTACTCGTAAGACCCATACCGAGTCACGAAGGCGGTCTTTGGGATATCCTCTTCACGAACACGGATTTGGTGGTAACCCAACCTCAAATCGAGTTTGGAGAACACTGATGAGCCAGCCAGTTGATCATAAAGATCATTGATCCGAGGAAGAGGGTATTTATTCTGAATGGTAGCTTGGTTTATAGGACGGTAGTCTTGGACTAATCGGTTTGTCCCATCCTTCTTCTTAACAAAGAGAGAAGGTGCTCCCCAAGGAGAGCAACTTGGGCGAATGAAACCTTTGACAAGAGATTTGTCGATTTCCTCCTTAAGCTCAATGAGTTCATGCGGCGGCATCTTGTAGGGTCGTTTAGCTATAGGGGTGGTGCCGGGTTTCAAGTCGATGATGAATTCAACAGCTCTAGCAGGGGGAATCCCTGGAATTTCTTCTGGGAAGACGTCTTGGAATTCACGAATGACGGGAATGTTTTCAATGCCCTCGAGTGGTGCAGCGTTCAACTCATTCAAGGCATAAAGCCGTGCCTCGGTGTTCTGAACTAGATGAGCTTGGTAAGCTATTATTTCGTCAGAAGGGTGTAGCAGATGGACGACCTTAGTGGCGCAAACTATAGAAGCAGTATGCGCTTTCAACCAATCCATTCCCAGAATGAGGTCGATGTTACACGACTTTAGGATAATGGGAGAGGCGTAGAATTCCAGCCCTTCGATTTCCACGGGGACATCGTTGCCAACCAGTGAGGTTTGACATTGTCCCACGGGGGTTTTTACCAATACCGAAGTGTTCATCTCCTCACATTTAACGTCATGCTTGTATGCAAAATCTTCTGACATGAATGAATGCGATGCTCCTGAATCGAATAAAACAGATGCAGGTACTAAGTTTACGAGGAGTGTACCCATCACGGTAGCAGGCTGGTCTAGAACTTCATTGAGATCAACGTGGTTGGCATGAACATGACCATAAGACTTGGCATTGTTGTTGCGAGGCTGGTTGCTTCCACGGCAAGCTGCTGGGAGGTCCAGTTGATTCTGGTTCTGGTTGCATTCCCTAGCACGGTGTCCTGGTTGACCACACCTGAAGCACAGACCATTATTGGGAGTGGGAATAGGAGTTTGTGGTGGTGGAGCTGGAAGTCTTGGCTGCCTAGTTGGTGGAGCAGGCAGACGAGGTGCAGCATAGGTCTGCCTTGGGGCAGGTGCATTCGGCTGGTACATGTTGTTGGGAATCCATATCTTGCGCTTCTGCAAGGACGGGCCCGAAGATGAGCCCGTGTCACGGTTGCGCCTGTGAGAGCCCTGGTATTCCTGCAGACCCGTTTCGGCATTGATGGCCTTGCTCACCAGGGTGGCGAAATCAGCAAAGTCATGCACTAGAAGTGCAAGCTTGATGTCAGCTTGAAGGCCATCACGGAACTTCTCTTGTCTGCGTGCATCAGTTGCAATGTCCTCTTCAGCATAGCGGGACAAGTCCAGAAACTCCCGCTGATAAGCTTCCACGGTTTTGTTGCCTTGGGTGAGGTTGCGGAACTCACGCTTCTTCCGGTCCATGACTCCCTGAGGAATGAAGCGAGCACGGAAGGCAACTTGGAAGTCAAGCCAAGTGATGATTGTTCCAGCTAGCAGAGTAGGCTTGTGGCTGTCCCACCATTGAGCTGTGGGTCCTTTCAGGAAGAAGGAAGCAAAGGTGACATAGCTGGCAGGGGCTACATCAGCAGACTCCATCTCATAGGTGATGTCACGGAGCTAGTCATCAGCATCTAGAGGCTGAGTTGAGCTGCGGTACACGGTTGAGTTGAGGCGCATGAAATCCTGCAGAGTCACTTGGGTTGGCTGCTGGTTCATATTGGGGCGAGGAAACTGAGCCATAATATTCTCCATGAACTGACGATTCAGCTCAAACTATTGCATCATCCCAGCCATGTACTCAGGTGGTGGTGGGGCGTTGCCACCATGACCACGACCACCTGGTCTAACCATCCTGCTAATATATAACAGGGGTAGTTCAGCATTGAGAAATTTGCAAAGACAAGAATCATTCATGATGAAACATGCACAACGAAAGCAGCACAATAGATACTACATAGTAGTCGTCATATCTTACAAAATAAATCATGCATAGAGTTCGGTACACAGAGTTCAGTACATAGACTAAGACATCATAGGCGGCACGCAGGCTCACGGCGAACGCATCTAACACTAACAAGCAAGTCTACATCAGTCCCACGCGGTACTGCGGAGGTAGCTGTAGCCTCAAAGCTGGTAGTGTGGCATCGGGAACTCCACGTCGGCATCCTGGGGTCTGCGGGTACTCTGGTGCAGAACTCGACGCTCAAGTGGCAGAAGAGGACCAAGTGCGGGAGAGTAGCCTCCCACATCTGGCCAACCGACGCCCTGGGGCATCACGGTCCTGGCTGGGTAGATCGCAGAACGCGGTAGCTCTCTGGATCCGATAAAGGGGTGCAACATTGTCAGAGCACGATAAAGGTGCTGACGAGTGGTGTACAACTAGTGGGGAAGAGCTCGGTTAGCTCTATCCAGCCCATCAGCATGCAGAACCAGGTTCTGATGGTAGAAGGGCTCTCGGGTGACAGTGGAGTAGGCAGCAGTGTAGTATCCCTCCGCACCAACATCGGACGCGATAGCAATGTGCCTGAAGGGGGAGGTGTCCAACTCCTGATACTCTCTGCGAAGACGTGTCAGAGCAGCATAAGCAGCATCGTGGACCGCCATATCGATAGTCACTCCAACACCATGAGCAGTGTGCAGCACGGTAGTGGAGTCATACTCCCGAGAGTAGAGGTGGACGATGGCACGGTACTGCTCCTGGTTCAAGTCCTGGTACTCCTCATAGACGGTGTACTCAGGGTGCCAGCGATAACCCAGATAGGTCATCATCTCAACCAACACAGCAGGTGATCCTGAGGCACCAATGGTCGTCGTGTGGTGCACGACCTGCCTCGTGGGTTCCATCTGAAAACAAAGATGTTTTCACAGGAGTCAAATGACAATGTGGACAATGTTCAAATACTACTCTAAAGAATAACTAGGGCTTATCCAACTTTGGGTTGAACGTGGTCATGGGATCCTAGTGTTAGGGTTAGTAAAATCGTTTAACCCGAGTAGGAGAGAGTTCAGAGTCCCAGAGTAAGGATCGAGGAGTAAAAGATCCGAATACCACCCAGATGGCGACGTGGGCCCGTAAGGCACACAACCATGTTAGTAAAAGTTTTTGTAATGTCTAGACTCGACTTCGGCCAAGGAGTGTGGAAGGGGGATTCCTACAGGCAGTCGGCTCTGATACCAACTTCTGACGCCCCCGATTCAATCATACACGCAAACCTGTACGATCAAGATCACGGACTCACGGGAAGATATCACAACACAACTCTACAAATAAAAATAAGTCATACAAGCATCATATTACAAGCCAGGGGCCTCGAGGGCTCGAATACAAGAGCTCGGTCATAGACGAGTCAGCGGAAGCAACAATATCTGAGTACAAACATAAGTTAAACAAGTATGCCTTAAGAAGGCTAGCACAAACTGGGATATAGATCGAAAGAGGCGCAGGCCTCCTCCCTGGGATCCTCCTAATTACTCCTGGTCGCCGTCAGCGGGCTGCACGTAGTAGTAGGCTCCTCCCGAGTAGTAGTAGTCGTCGTCGACGGTGGCGTCTGGCTCCTGGGCTCCAATGTCTGGTCGCAGCAATCGGGTATATGAAAGGGGGAAATGGGGAGAAAGGCAACCGTGAGTACTCATCCAAAGTACTCGCAAGCAAGGAGCTACACTACATATGTATGCCTTGGTATCAAATGGAATAAGGGTGTTATATGAGGACTGAACTGCAGAATGCCAGAATAAGAGGGGGATACCTAGTCCTGTCGAAGACTACGCTTCTAGCAGCCTCCGTCTTGTAGCATGTAGAAGAGACTAGACTGAAGTCCTCCAAGTAGCATCGCATAGCATAATCCTACCCGGCGATCCTCTCCTCGTCGCCCTGTTAGAGAGCGATCACCGGTTGTATCTGGCACTTGGAAGGGTGTGTTTTATTAAGTATCCGGTTCTAGTTGTCATAAGGTCAAGGTACAACTCCAAGTCGTCCTGTTACCGAAGATCACGGCTATTCGAATAGATTAACTTCCCTGTAGGGGTGCACCACATAACCCAACACGCTCGATCCCATTTGGCCAAACACACTTTCCTGGGTCATGCCCGGCCTCGAAAGATCAACACGTCGCAGCCCTACCTAGGCACAACAGAGAGGTCAGCACACTGGTCTAAATCCTATGGCGCAGGGGTCTGGGCCCATCGCCCATTGCACACCTGCATGTTGCGTACGTGGCCGGTGAGCAGAGCTAGCCTCCCTTATACAAGAGTAGGCGTTCCAGTCCAACCCGGCGTGTGCCGCTTAGTCGCTGACGTCATGAAGGCTTTGACTGATACCACGACGTCGAGTGCCCATAACTGTCCCCGCGTAGATGGTTAGTGTGTATAGGCCAGTAGCCAGACTCAGATCAAATACCAAGATCTCGTTAGACGTGTTATTTTGAAATAACCGCGAACGCCGACCAGGGCCAGGCCCACCTCTCTCCTAGGTGGTCTCAACCTGCCCTGTCGCTTCACCACAAAGATCCACTCAGAGGGCCGTCGGAACAAACGTCCTTTCGGACCCAATCCGTGAATCACTCGCGGGTACTCCTACGAGCCGACCCATCTTTAGTCACCACAAGTATCATATATTATGTATATGTATATACCCGTGATCCACTCCCGAGTGATCATGGCCCGATAGTATAGCATGGCAGACGGACAAGAATGTATGGCCACTGATGATAAACTAGCATCCTATACTAAACATTAGGATTACATGTAAAGGTAACAACAGTAGTAGCAAGGACAGGCTATGCATCAGGATAGGATTAACGGAAAGCAGTAACATGCTACACTACTCTAATGCAAGCAGTATAGAGAGTAGAGTAGGCGATATCTGGTGATCAAGGGGAGGGGCTTTCCTGGTTGCTCTAGAAAGAGAGAGGGGTCGTCAACTCCGTAGTCGTACTGGGTAGCAGCGGCGTCTGTCTCGATGTCTAGCGAGAGAAGAGGGGGAAGAAACAATAAATATAATGCAAACAAATGCATGACGATGCATGACATGACAAAGCGCGATGCTAGGTGTGCCCTAACGTGGTACGAGGTGGTACCGGTGAAGGGGGGAAAACATCCGGGAAAGTATTCCCGGTGTTTCGCATTTTTGGACAGATGAACCGGAGGGGGAAAGTTGTGTGTTTGCTATGCTAGGGATGCATGGAGGACGAACGGGCTGCGTATCCGGATTCGTCTTGTCGTTCTGAGCAACTTTCATGTTGAAAATATTTTAATCCGACTTACGGATTAAAAGATATGATTTTCTAAAGATTTTATTAATTTCTGGAATTTATTTAATTATTTAAATTAATCCGAATTTAGATTTATGACATCAGCATGATGTCATGCTAACGTCAGCAGTCAACAGGGGTTGACTGGTCAACCTGACTAGTGGGTCCCACTGGTCAGTGACACATTTTAGTTAAACAATTTAATTACCCTAATTAGTATTAATTAGTGGGGTGGTCCCCACTGTCATACTCTTTTAGCTAATTAACAGTAGTTAATTAGCCTAATTAGCCATTAGATTAATTAATCCTAATTAGTTAATTTTAATTAGAATTAATTAATTTAATTAATTAGTTAATTAATTTAATTAATTAGTTAATTAATTTAATTAATTAGTTAATTAATTAATTAATTAATTTTATTATTTATTATTTATTTATTATATATATATATATTATTTTTAATTCTTTTTTTACAAAACGTTCTGGGCCGTGGGGCCATTTGGTTAGTGGCCCAGGGGGCATAACGGGCGCGCGGACTTTCGGGTGCGGGCGTGCGCCCGAGCGGGCGCTGCGGGCGACGGGCGCCGTGTGCAGGGGGTGGGCGCAACCCTGAGGGCACTGGGCATGCGCGGCGCATGCCGGCGCCGGCGGCCAGGCCAAGGGAGGCGACGGCAGTGGGGCGGGCGCTGGGGGCGTAGGGGAGGCGGCGGTGGCCGGAGCGCGCGGCGCGGGACGCGCGGCTAGCAGCGGGGGGGAGGCGCGGTGGTGGCAGGCACGGGCAGGTGCTGTCGGGGCCTGGCCTGGACGCGGGAGGGGCGTCCGGCGCGTGCAGTCGGACGCGGCGACGGAGCGGCCGAGCGAGCAGGCGGGCGCGTTGCGTGGCCACGAGGTGCGCGCGGGTGTGAGAGGAGGAGAGGCCAGGGGTGACCGGGCTGCAGCGGGCAAGGAGCAGCGGCAGGAGTAGAGGGCGTGGCCGCGGGAACGCGGCTGTGCGCGCGGGCGAGCGCGGGGACGCGAGGCAGCAGGAGCAGAGCGGGGCGGTCGGCGGCGGCAGCAGGCGTTCGCGGGCGCGCGACGCAGTGAGCAGGGAAGGGCTTGCAACGGGCGCCGGAGCGGGTGATGTGCACGCGCGGGACGGGGGAAGGAGGAGGGCGGAGGCTGTGGCCTCACCGGCCTTTGTAGGGATGGGGCAATGGGCGCGGGGAGGTTCGGGGTGGACCGACGGGGACGACGGGGACGTGGGAGGAAGCAGGCCGGCGAGGGAGTCCGGGCGCCGGCGCGGTCCAGGCGGCGACGGGCGATGCGGGATCGGGGCCGGGGTCGTGGCCCCCCGATCCAGATCGAGGAAGGAGAGGGAGGCGTGCGGGGGAACGAGTGGGGGAAGTGGGGAGTGGGTAGGTTAGGGTTTCGGGGGGGATGGATAAGGGGGGGGGGCAGCCGGTTGGGCCTGCGGCCGATTGGGCCGGCCTGTTGGGCCGAATCCCAGTGGGGGGCCTTTCTCTCCTTTTTCCTTTTTTTTTGTTAGTGTGTTTCCTGTTTTCTTTTTATATTTTCTTTTCTATTTAATTTCATTTAAAACCATCTTAGCCATTTTATGAAAATATGTTTGTTGCACTATAATTACCCTCGTAATATTCGGCAACCACCGAACATTTTTGTTTCAACTTCTTAAAAACTTTTGTTATTTGCCATTTTTTTAATTGATTTTGAATCGGTTTGAACTAACGAAAGCTTAGCAACAATAATCGAGGTGACGTGGCATGATTAGCATGGAATTACTGTAGCAAGATTATCCGGGCGTTACAAAAGATATGACCATGCTCTAACAAATATAAGTGAAGCAAAAGAGCATTCTACAAATGGCGGTTTTCTATGTGAAGAGAAACAGGCTATCCAAACTTCAAAAGATATTAGTGAAGCACATGAAGCATTCTACAAAGCCATACTCAAAAAATATAAGTGAAGTGCAAAGAGCATTCTATAAATCAACCAAGGACTATCTCATACCAGCATGGTGCATCAAAGAAAAGTCAAAACTAAATGCAAAAGACGCTCCAAGATTTACGCATATCATGTGACGAATAAAAATATAGCTCCAAGTGAAATTACCGAAGAAAGAGGGGATGCCTTCCGGGGCATCCCCAAGCTTGGTTGCTTGGTAGTCCTTGAATATTTCCTTGGGGTGCCTCGGGCATCCCCAAGCTTAGGCTCTTGCCACTCCTTATTCCTTCATCCATCGTGATCTCTCTCAAAACTTGAAAACTTCAATCACACAAAACTCAACAGAAAACTCGGTAAGATCCGTTAGTATAATAAAGCAAATCACTACTCTAAGTACTGTTGCAAACCAATTCATATTTTTGTTTTTGCATTGTAGCTACTGTAATATAACTTTTCCATGTCTTAATCCACTGATATAAATCGATAGTTTCATCAAAATAAGCAAACTATGCATCAAAAACAGAATCTGTCTTAAACAGGATAGTCTGTAGTAATCTGAACATTCACCATACCTATGGTACTCCAAACATTCTACCAAAATTAGGAAAAATAAACAATTTGTGTAGAAATACAGTGCAAAAAGTTTCAGAACCGTTTGACGTTCCAGTAAAAACCGTAAAATCGTGCACTACAGCCAAAGTTTCTGTCCTGCACCGTACAAACCAACAAGCATCTAAAACATCCTAAAGGCAAACCTTGGCACATTATTTTTATTTTTAAACCTTATAAAAGCACACAACAGAAATAAATGACTCTCTATAACTTCCGGGTTGTCTCCCTGGCAGCGCTTTCTTTAAAGCCATTAAGCTAGGCATATAGTGCTCAAGTAATGTATCCACCCGGATCCCAAGGTATATCAAAACCAATTTTAATTAACAATGATTTGTAATTTAGTAGTGAGCACAAAGTAACATATATCATGTAATTACGAAGTCTAACTCTCTTCATATGCATCGGCATGTCATACAAGAACAATTCATGCACATCAAGTAAAGGCCAATACATAGCATAAGCAATTTCTTGCAATTTTATCGTGTGGGAAACATAGAGAGGTAGAGATATAGTTCCTCTCTCATAATAATTGCAAGTAGGAGCAGCAAGCACATGCATATTATATCTATCAAAATCATCATGTGTAGTAGTAAAACGCAACCCATCAATATAATCCTTAGCAAGAGCAAACTTCTCCGATATAGTGTAGTCAGGAGAATTCAAAAAGATAATAGGACTATCATGCGTGGGTGAAATAGCAACAATTTCATGTTTAACATAAGGAACTATAGCAAGTTAATCTCCATAAGCATAATTCATATTGGCATCTTGGCCACAAGCATAGCAAGCATCATCAAAAAGGGATATTTCAAGAGAATCAACGGGATCATAACAGTCATCATAGCATTCATCCTTCGGTAAGCACGAAGGGAAATTAAAAAATGTATGAGATAAAGAGTTACTCTCATTAGAAGGTGGGCATGGGTGATCAATCCGCTCTTCCTCCTTTTGTTCTTCGCTCTCCTCCTCATCTTTTTCATCCAATGAGCTCACAATGTCATTAAAATTTCTTCTTCCATAGACTTCTGCAAAATATTAGTCTCTTCTTGGACAGCGGAGACTCTCTCAATAAAATCATCAATATCGGAATTGATTCATAATTCTCATAGCAATATTTAAGGATAGCTAAATTTTCAGGTCTATAAACTGAATCATCAAAATTTTCACACTCTTTAAACAAAGATTCAATTTCATAAGCACCCATAAAAGCAACAAATTCTTCTATTTGTTCCACATCATAGTAATCATATATACCATTAGCATAAGAAGCCAAGGTTTTATCATCATTAAATTTTCATGAAAAGGGAAGGTGTGGAGCCTTCATCCTAGAGCAACAAGTATAATCATATCTCAAACATAGTTCCCGAGCATACCAATGCAACATATGAATTTGATCCCATAATAGTTTCCCTTTTTGAGTCAAGCGATAATCCCTAAAGTATTCACGTTGATCCAATGTGTCTCCCATTACATAATTGAATGGGGTTTTCTTGGGATTATCAAAGTAGTACATAATATTTTTCACATAATCAGCATCGAGGGTTTTGGGAGGTTCCCCATCTCCATGAGTAGCGGGTACACCTATTTTTTTGGTATTTCATGTTCCATATCCATAACTAAAGATAGAGAACAACTTAGAACAACAAATAAAAATTACTTAGTGATAAAGCAAACAAGCACACATGAGAATATTCACCCCACACTATTGCTCCCGGCAACGGTGCCAGAAAAAGGTCTTGATAACCCACAAGTATAGGGGATCAATTGTAGCCTCTTTCGATAAGTAAGAGTGTCGAACCCAACGAGGAGCTAAAGGCAGAACAAATATTCCCTCAAGTTCTATCGACCACCGATACAACTCTATGCACGCTTGACGTTCGCTTTACCTAGAACAAGTATGAAACTAGAAGTACTTTGTAGGTGTTTTTGGATAGGTTTGCAAAAATATAAAGTGCACGTAAATAAAAGCTAGGGGCTGTTTAGATAAAGAAGCAATAAAGTTAATATAGCGAGTGTGGAAAAGTGGTGGTAGGAGTTGCGAAATTGTCCCTAAGCAATTGACTACTTTACTAGACCGATAGCAAGTTTTATGTGGGAGAGGCCACTGCTAGCATGTCATCCCTGACTTGGAATTCTATGCACTTATGATTGGAACTATTAGGAAGCATCCGCAACTACTAACGTTCATTAAGGTAAAACCGAACCAGAGCATTAAGATATATTGGTCCCCCTTCAACCCCGTATGCATCAATTTCTATGTTAGGTTAAAGATTCTGTCACTCTTGCCCTCCAATACATAGTCCTATCAATATACAACTAACCCTATGGTGTGATCCACGCGCGTGCTCATATGATGGGCACCAAAGGACAGTAACATAACCACAAGAAAATTAAATCAATCATAGCAATTCACCAATTACCGATAGGACAACGAAAATCTACTCATACATCATAGGATGGTAGCACATCATTGGAAAATAATATGAAGCATAAAGCACCATGTTCAAGTAGAGGGTACAGCGGGTTGCGAGAGAGTGGACCGCTGTAGATAGAAGAGGGAAGGTGATGGAGATGTTGGTGAAGATGGCGGAGGTGTTGGTGTAGATTGCGGTGATGATGATGGCCCCCGGCGGCGTTCCGACGCCCCCTTCTTCTTCTTCTTCCTTGACCTTCTCCCTAGATGGGAGAAGGGTTTCCCCTCTGGTCCATGGCCTCCATGCCACAGGAGGGGCGAGATCCCCTCAGAGATTGGATCTGTCTCTTTGTCTCTCTCTATTTCTGCGTTCTGGGATTCCACCCTTTCACCGTTTCTTATATATCCGGAGATCCGTAACTCCGATTGGATTGAAACCTTCGCCCTGAATTTTTTCCCGAAAATTAGCTTTCTTGCGGCCAAAGAAGAGAAGTAACCGCCTTACGGGGGGCCCACGAGGGTCAGGGGCGCGCCCAGGGGGCACCCCCTACCTCGTGGCCCCCTCGGGCACCGTCTCGCGTTGATTTTCTTCCCATATCTCACAAGTATTCCAAAAATATTCCCCATCCATTTTTATTCCGTTTGGACTCTGTTTGATATGGATTTTCTGCGAAACAAGAAACATGCAACAAACAGGAACTGGCACTGGCAGTGGGCACTAGATCAATATGCTAGTCCCAAAAATAGTATCAAAAGTTACCAAAAGTATATAAAAGTTGTAGAATATTGGCATGGAACAATCAAAAATTATAGATACGACGGAGTCGTATCACTCCTCCCCTCCTTTATATACGGGGGAGGGGGCACCTCATAGACACACAAGTTGATAGTTGTCTTAGCCATGTGCGGTGCCCCCCTCCACAGATTTCCACCTTGGTCATATCATTTTAGTGATTAGGCGAAGCCCTGCGTCGGTAACTTCATCATCACCGTCATCACGCCGTCGTGCTGACGAAACTATCCCTCGACCTCAGCTGGATCAAGAGTACGAGGGATGTCACCGAGCTGAACGTGTGCATATAACGGAGGTGCCGTGCATTCGGTACTTGATCGGTTGGATGGCGAAGACGTTCGACTACATCAACCGTGTTTCATAACGCTTCCGCTTTTGGTCTACAAGGGTACGTAGACATACTCTTCCCCGCTCGTTGCTATGAATCACCTAGATGGATCTTGCGTGTGCAAAGGAATTTTTTTTAAATACTACGTTCCCCAACAGTGGCATCCGAGCCAGGTCTATGCGTAGATGTTATATGCATGAGTAGAACACAAAGGAGTTGTGGGCATGGGTATATACATATTGCTTGCCGTCACTAGTTGATTCTTGATTCAGCGGTATTGTTGGATGAAGCGGCTTAGACCGACAGTATGCGTACGCATACGCGAGACTGGTTCTACCGACGTGCTTCGCACACAGGTGGCTAGTGGGTGTCTGTTTCTCCAACTTTAGTTGAATCAGATTCAATGAACAGGGTTCTTTCTGAAGATCAAAAAGCAATCACTATACCGCGTTGTGGTTTTAATGCGTAGGTAATAACGGTTCTTGCTAAGCCCGTAGCAGCCACGTAAAACTTGCAGCAACAAAGTAGAGGACGTCTAACTTGTTTTTGCAGGGCATGTTGTGATGTGCTATGGTCAAGACGTGATTATATAAATTGTTGTATGAGATGATCATGTTTTTAACACAGTTATCGGCAACTAGGAGGAGCCATATGGTTGCCTCTTTATTGTATGAAATGCAATCGCCATGTAATTGCTTTACTTTATCACTAAGCGATAGCGATAGTTGTAGAAGCAATAGTTGGCGAGACGACAATGATACTACGATGGAGATCAAGGTGTCAAGCCGGTGACGATGGTGATCATGACGGTGCTTTGGAGATGGAGATCAAAGGCACAAGATGATGATGGCCATATCATATCACTTATATTGATTGCATGTGATGTTTATCCTTTATGCATCTTATTTTGCTTAGTACGGTGGTAGCATTATAAGATGATCTCTCACTAAATTTCAAGGTATAAGTGTTCTCCCTGAGTATGCACCATTGCTATAGTTCGTCGTGTCGAGACACCACATAATGATCGGGTGTGATAAGCTCTACGTTCACATACAACAGGTGCAAGCCAGTTTTGCAAAAACAGAATACTCGGGTTAAACTTGATGAGCCTACCATATGCAGATATGTTCTCGGAACACTGAGACCGAAAGGTCGAGCGCGAATCATATAGTAGATATGATCAACATAGTGATGTTCACCATTGAAAACTACTCCATCTCACGTGATGATTGGACATGGTTTAGTTGATATGGATCACGTGATCACTTAGATGATTAGAGGGATGTCTATCTAAGTGGGAGTTCTTAAGTAATATGATTAATTGAACTTTAATTTATCATGAACTTAGTACCTGATAGTATTTTGCATGTCTATGTTATTGTAGATAAATGGCCAGTGCTGTTGTTCCATTGAATTTTAATGCGTTCCTAGAGTAAGCTAAGTTGAAAGATGATGGTAGCAATTACACAGACTGGGTCCGTAACTTGAGGATTATCCTCATTGCTGCATAGAAGAATTACATCCTGGAAGCACCGCTAGGTGCCAAACCCGCTGCAGGAGCAACGCCAGATGTTATGAACACGTGGCAGAGCAAAGCTGATGACTACTCGATAGTTTAGTGTGCCATGCTTTACGGCTTAGAACCGGGACTTCAACGACGTTTTGAATGTCATGGAGCATATGAGATGTTCCAGGAATTGAAGTTAATATTTCAAGCAAATGTCTGGATTGAGAGATATGAAGTCTCCAATAAGTTCTGTAGCTGCAAGATGGAGGAGAATAGTTATGTCAGTGAACATATACTCAAAATGTCTGGGTACCACAATCACTTGACTCAGCTGGGAGTTAATCTTCTAGTTGATAGTGTCATTGACAGAGTTCTTCAATCACTGCCACCAAGCTACAAGAGCTTCGTGATGAACTATAATATGCAAGGGATGGATAAGACGATTCCCGAGCTCTTCGCAATGCTAAATGCTACAGAGGTAGAAATCAAGAAGGAGCATCAAGTGTTGATGGTCAACAAGACCACTAGTTTCAAGAAAAAGGGTAAAGGGAAGAAGGGGAACTTCAAGAAGAACGTCAAGCAAGTTGCTGCTCAAGTGAAGAAGCCCAAGTCTGGACCTAAGCTTGAGACTGAGTGCTTCTACTGCAAAGGGACTGGTCACTGGAAGCGGAACTGCCCCAAGTATTTGGTGGATAAGAAGGATGGCAAAGTGAAAGGTATATTTGATATGCATGTTATTGATGTATACCTTACTAATGCTCGCAGTAGAGCCTGGGTATTTGATACTGGTTCTGTTGCTAATATTTGCAACTCGAAACAGTGGCTACAAATTAAGCAAAGATTGGCTAAGGACAAGGTGATGATGCGCGTGGGAAATGGTTCCAAAGTCGATGTGATCTCCGTCAGCACGCTACCTCTACATCTACCTTCGGGATTAGTGTTAGACCTGAATAATTGTTATTTGGTGCCAGCGTTAAGCATGAACATTATATCTGGATCTTGTTTGATGCGAGACGGTTATTTATTTAAATCGGAGAATAATGGTTGTTCTATTTATATGAGTAATATCTTTTATGGTCATGCACCCTTGATAAGTGGTCTATTTTTACTAAATCTTGATAGTAGTGATACACATATTCATACTATTGAAGCCAAAAGATATAAGTTTAATAATGATAGTGCAACTTATTTGTGGCACTGCCGTTTAGGTCATATTGGTCTAAAGCGCATGAAGAAACTCCATGCTGATGCGCTTTTGGAATCACTTGATTATGAATCACTTGATGCTTGTGAACCATGCCTCATGGGCAATATGACTAAGACTCTGTTCTACGGAACAATGGAATGAGCAATAGACTTATTGGAAATTATACATACTGATGTATGCGGTCCGATGATTGTTGATGCTCGTGGCGGGTATCGTTATTTTCTGACCTTCACAGATATTTTGAGCAGATATGGGTATATCTACTTGATGAAACATAAGTCTAAAACATTTGAAAAGTTCAAAGAATTTCAGAGTGAAGTGGAAAATTATCGTAACAAGAAAATTAAGTTTCTACGATCTGATCATGGAGGAGAATATTTGAGTTACCAGTTTGGTATAAATTTGAAACAATGCAGAATAGTTTCGTAACTCACACCACCTAGAACACCACAGTGTAATGGTGTGTCCGAACGTCGTAACCGCACTTTATTAGATATGGTGCGATCTATGATGTCTCCTACTGATTTACCGCTATCATTTTGGGGTTATGCTTTAGAGATGGCTGCATTCACGTTAAATAGGGCACCATTGAAATCCATTGAGACGACACCTTACGAACTGTGGTTTGGCAAGAAACCCAAGTTGTCGTTTCTTAAAGTTTGGGGCTGCGATGCTTATGTGAAAAAGCTTCAACCAGATAAGCTCGAACCCAAATCGGAGAAATGTGTCTTCATAGGATACCCAGAAGAGACTGTTGGGTACATCTTCTATCACAGATCCAAAGGCAGGATATTCGTTGCTAAGAATGGATCCTTTCTAGAGAAGGAGTTTCTCTCAAAAGAAGTGAGTGGGAGGAAAGTGGAACTTGATGAGGTAACTGTACCTGTTCCCTTATTGGAAAGTAGTTTATCACAGAAATCAGTTCCACTGATTCCTACACCAATAAGTGAGGAAGCTAATGATGATGATCATGAAACTTCTGATCAAGTTACTACCGAACCTCGTAGGTCAACCAGAGTAAGATCCACACCAGAGTGGTACGGTAATCCTGTTCTGGAGGTCATGTTACTTGACCATGACGAACCTAC
Organism: Triticum urartu; assembly: GCF_003073215.2. Classification (NCBI taxonomy): domain Eukaryota; kingdom Viridiplantae; phylum Streptophyta; class Magnoliopsida; order Poales; family Poaceae; genus Triticum; species Triticum urartu. Next base: position 357,657,169 of record NC_053022.1, read on the forward strand.
GAACTACGAGGAAGCGATGACGAGCCCAGATTGCGCAAAATGGCTTGAGGCCATGAAATCTGAGATGGGATCCATGTATGAGAACAAAGTGTGGACTTTGGTTGGCTTGCCCGATGATCGGCAAGCCATAGAGAATAAATGGATCTTCAAGAAGAAGACCGATGCTGAAGGTAATATTACTGTCTACAAAGGTCGACTTGTTGCAAAAGGTTTTCGACAAATTCAATGAGTTGACTACGATGAGACCTTCTCACCCGTAGCGATGCTTAAGTCCGTCCGAATCATGTTAGCAATTGCCGCATTTTATGATTATGAAATTTGGCAAATGGATGTCAAAACTGCATTCCTTAATGGATATCTTAAAGAAGAGTTGTATATGATGCAACCGGAAGGTTTTGTCGATCCAAAAGGTGCTAGCAAAGTGTGCAAGCTCTAACGATCCATTTATGGACTGGTGCAAGCCTCTCGAAGTTGGAATCTACGCTTTGATAGTGTGATCAAAGCATATGGTTTTATACAGACTTTTGGAGAAGCATGTATTTACAAGAAAGTGAGTGGGAGCTCTATAGCATTTTTGATATTATATGTGGATGCCATATTGCCGATCGGATATGATACTGAATTTCTGAATAGCATAAAAGGATACTTGAATAAGAATTTTTCAATGAAAGAACTCCGTGAAGCTGCTTATATATTGGGCATCAAGATCTATAGAGATAGATAAAGATGCTTAATTGGACTTTCACAAAGCACATACCTTGATAAAGTTTTGAAGAAGTTCAAAATGGATCAAGCAAAGAAAGGGTTCTTGCCTGTGTTACAAGGTGTGAAGTTGAGTCAGACTCAATGCCCGACCACTGTAGAAGATAGAGAGAAAATGAAAGTCATTCCCTATGCTTCAGCCATAAGTTCTATCATGTATGCAATTTTTGTACCAGACCCGATGTGTGCCTTGCTATTAGTTTAGCAGGGAGGTGCCAAAGTAATCCAGGAGTGGATCACTGGATAGCGGTCAAGAACATCCTGAAATACCTAAAAAGGACTAAGGATATGTTTCTCGTTTATGGAGGTGACAAATAGCTCGTCGTAAATGGTTACGTCGATGCAAGCATTGACACTGATCCGGGTGACTCTAAGTCACAAACCAGATACGTATTTTTATTGAATGGTGGAGCTATCAGTTGGTGTAGTTCCAAGCAGAGCATCGTGGCGAGATCTACGTGTGAAGCGGAGTACATAGCTGCTTCGGAAGCAGCACATGAAGGAGTCTGGATGAAGGAGTTCATATCTGATCTAGGTGTCATACCTAGTGCATCGGGTCCAATGAAAATCTTTTGTGACAATACTGGTGCAATTGTCTTGGCAAAGGAATCCATATATCACAAGAGAACCAAGCACATCAAGAGACGCTTCAATTCCATCCGCAATCAAGTCAATGAGGGAGACATAGAGATTTGCAAGATACATGATACGTACATTTTGCGTCATGCTTTTATATCGATATTTATTGCGTTATGGGCTGTTATTACACATTATGTCACAATACTTATGCCTATTCTCTCTTATTTTACAAGGTTTACATGAAGAGGGAGAATGCCGGCAGCTGGGATTCTGGGCTGGAAAAGGAGCAAATATTAGAGACCTATTCTGCATAGCTCCAAAAGTCCTGAAAATTCACAGAAGTTATTTCCAGAATATATAAAAAATACAGAGCACAACAAGTACCAGAGGGGGGCCACCCACCAGCCACGAGGGTGGGGGGCCCGCCCTACCCCCTGGGCACGCCCCCTGCCTCGTGGGCCCCCTGGTGGCCCTCCGATGCCCATCTTCTGCTATATGGAGTCTTTCGTGGAGAAAAAAATCATAAAAAAGCTTTCGGGATGAGACTCCGCCGCCACAAGGCGGAACCTTGGCGGAAACAATCTAGGGCTCTGGCGGAGCTGTTATGCCGAGGATACTTCCCTCCGGGAGGGGGAAATCATCACCATCATCATCACCAACGATCCTCTCATCGGGAGGGGGTCAATCTCCATCAACATCTTCACCAGCACCATCTCATCTCAAACCCTAGTTCATCTCTTGTATCCAATCTTTGTATCCAAACCTCAGATTGGTACTTGTGGGTTGCTAGTAGTGTTGATTACTCCTTGTAGATGATGCTAGTTGGTTTACTTGGTGGAAGATCATATGTTCAGATCCATTATGCATATTAATACCCCTCTGATTATGAACATGAATATGCTTTGTGAGTAGTTATGTTTGTTCCTGAGGACATGGGAGAAGTCTTGCTATTAGTAGTCATGTGAATTTGGTATTCGTTCGATATTTTGATGAGATGTATGTTCTCATCCCTCTAGTGGTGTCATGTGAACGTCGACTACATGACACTTCACCATTGTTTGGGCCTAGAGGGAGGCATTGGGAAGTAATAAGTAGATGATGGGTTGCTAGAGTGACAGAAGCTTAAACCCTAGTTTATGTGTTGCTTCGTAAGGGGCTGATTTGGATCCATATGTTTCATGCTATGGTTAGGTTTACCTTAATACTTCTGTTGTAGTTGCGGATGCTTGCAATGGGGGTTAATCATAAGTGGGATGCTTGTCCAAGTAAGGACAGCACCCAAGCACCGGTCCACCCACATATCAAATTATCAAAGTACCAAACGCGAATCATATGAACGTGATGAAAACTAGCTTGACAATAATTCCCATGTGTCCTCGGGAGCGCTTTTCTCTATATAAGAAATTGTCCAGACTTGTCCTTTGCTACAAAAAGGATTAGACCATCTTGCTGCACTTTATTTACACTTGTTACTTGTTACTCGTTACCAATTACCTTATCACAAAACTATTTGTTACCGATAATTTTAGTGCTTGCAGAGAATACCTTGCTAAAAACCGTTTATCATTTCCTTCTGCTCCTCGTTCGGTTCGACACTCTTACTTATCGAAAGGACTACGATATATCCCCTATACTTGTGGGTCATCAAGACTCTTTTCTGGCACCGTTACCGGGGAGTGTAGCGCCTTTGGTAGGTGGAATTTGGTAAGGAAAAATTTATATAGTGTGCTGAAATTTACTGTCACTTGTTACAGTGGAAAGTAATCCTTTGAGGGGCTTGTTTGGGGTATCTTCACCCCGACCGGTAGAGCAAATAGTTGCTCCTCAACCTACTGGACCTACTGAAAATGAAAATGTTTACTTCAAAATTCCTTCGGGTATGATAGAGAAACTGCAAGCTAATCCTTTTGAAGGAGATGGAACATTGCATCCCGACTTACACTTAATCTATGTGGATGAAGTTTGTGGATTATTTAAGCTTGCAGGTATGCCCGATGATGTTATCAATAAGAAGGTCTTCCCTTTATCTTTGAAGGGAGATGCATTGACATGGTATAGGCTATGTGATGATATGGGATCATGGGACTATAAGCAATTGAAATTGGAATTTCACCAGAAGTTTTATCCTATGCATCTTGTTCATCGTGATCGTAATTATATATATAATTTTTGGCCTCGTGAAGGAGAAAGCATCGCTCAAGCTTGGGGGAGGCTTAAGTCAATGTTATATTCATGCCCCAATCATGAGCTCTCAAGAGAAATGATTATTAAAAAAAATTATGCTCGACTTTCTAACAACAATTGCTCCATGCTCGATACTTCTTGCACTGGTTCCTTTATGATGAAGACTATTGAATTCAAATGGAATTTATTGGAGAGAATTAAACGCAACTTTGAAGATTGGGATCTCGAGGAAGGTAAGGAGTCAGGTATAACACCTAAGTTTGATTGTGTTAAATCTTTTATGGATACCGATGTTTTCCGTAAATTTAGCACTAAATATGGACTTGATTCTGAGATAGTAGCTTCTTTCTGTGAATCCTTTGCTACTCATGTTGATCTCCCTAAGGAGAAGTGGTTTAAATATAATCCTCCCATTGAAGTAAAAGTAGATGCACCTATTAAAGTTGAAGAAAATACTATCACTTATAATGATCCTATTGTTCCTACTGCTTATGTTGAGAAACCACCTTTCCTTGTTAGAATAAAGGATCATGCTAAAGTTTCAACTGTAGTCAACAAAAGTAATATTAGGACACACACAAACCCCCTGAGCAAGTTAAAGTTGAACCTAATATTGCTATGGTTAAAGATCTCTTGGCCGATAATATTGATGGGCATGTTATTTACTTCTGTGATGAAGCTGCTAGAATTGCTAGGCATGATACTAAAAATAAACATAGACCTGTTGTAGGCATGCCTGTTATTTTTGTTAAAATAGGAGATCATTTCTATCATGGCTTATGTGATATGGGTGCTAGTGCAAGTGCAATACCTCATTCCATATACAAAGAAATTATGCATGATATTGCACCTGCTGAGATAGAAGAGATTGATGTCACAATTAAGGTTGCCAATAGAGACACTATTTCACCAGCTGGGATTGTTAGAGATGTTGAAGTCTTGTGGGGGAAAGTTAAATATCCTGCTAATTTTCTTGTTCTTGGTTCCCCTCAAGATAGCTTTTGTCCCATTATATTTGGTAGACCCTTCTTGAATACTGTTAATGCTAAGATAGATTGCAAGAAGGATGTTGTTACTATTGGTTTGGACAATATGTCTCATGAGTTTAATTTTTCTAAATTTCGTAGACAACCCCGTGATGAAGAATTGCCTAGTAAAGATAAAATTGTTGGTCTTGCTTCTATTGTTGTGCCTCCTAATGATCCTTTAGAACAATATTTGCTAGACCATGAGAATGATAAGTTTATGAATGAAAGAAGGGAAATAGATGAAGTATTCTTTAAACAAGGACCCATTCCGAAACACAATTTTCCTGTTGAAATCCTAGGGGATCCTCCTCCACCCAAGGGTGATCCCGTGTTTGAGCTTAAACCATTACCTAATACTCTTAAATATGCTTATCTTGATGAAAAGAATATATATCATGTTATTATTAGTGCTAACCTTTCAGAGAAGGAGGAAGAGAAATTATTGAAAACTCTAAAGAAGCACTGTGCTGCTATTGGATATACTCTTGATGATCTTAAGGGCATCAGTCCCACTCTATGTCAACACAAAATATTTTTGGAGAAATACGCCAAACCAGTTATTGATCACCAATGATGGCTTAATCCTAAGATGAAAGAAGTGGTAAGAAAGGAAATATTAAAGCTCCTTGAGGTAGGTATAATTTATCCCGTTGCTGATAGTCAGTGGGTAAGTCTTGTCCACTGTGTCCCTAAGAAGGGAGGTATCACTGTTGTTCCTAATGATAAAGATGACTTGATTCCGCAAAGAATTATTACAGGTTATAGGATGGTAATTGATTTCCGCAAATTAAATAAAGCTACTAAAAAATCATTACCCTTTGCCTTTTATTGATCAAATGCTAGAAAGATTATCCAAACACACACATTTTTGCTTTCTAGATGGTTACTCTTCTTCTCTCAAGTACCTGTGTCAGCTGATGATCAAGCAAAGACCACTTTTACTTGCCCTTTCGGTACTTTTTCTTATAGACATATGCCTTTTGGTTTATGTAATGCACCTGCTACCTTTCAAAGATGCATGATAGCTATATTTTCTGACTTTTGTGAAAAGATATGTGAGGTTTTCATGGACGATTTCTCTGTTTATGGATCCTCTTTTGATGATTGCTTGAGCAACCTTGATCGAGTTTTGCAGAGATGTGAAGAAACTAATCTTGTTCTGAATTGGGAGAAATGCCACTTTATGGTTAATGAAGGTATTGTCTTGGGGCATAAAATTTCTGAAAGAGGTATTGAAGTTGGCAAGCCTAAATTTGATGCTATTGAAAAGATGCCATGTCCCAAGGACACTAAAGGTATAAGAAGCTTCCTTGGTCACGCCGGTTTTTATAGGAGGTTCATTAAGGACTTCTCAAAAATTTCTCGGCCTCTGACTAACCTATTACAAAAAGATGTTCCTTCTTTCTTTGATGATAATTGTGTAGAAGCATTTGAAATACTTAAGAAAGCATTGATTTCTGCACCTATTGTTCAGCCACCTGATTGGAATTTACCCTTTGACATTATGTGTGATGCTAGTGATTATGCTGTAGGTGCTGTTCTAGGGCAAACAGTTGATAAGAAATTAAATGTTATTCAATATGCTAGTAAAACTCTAGACAATGCCCAGAGAAATTATGCTACTACTGAAAAAGAATTTTTAGCAGTTGTTTTTGCTTATGATAAGTTCAGACCTTATATTGTTGATTCTAAAGTAACTATTCACACTGATCATGCTGCTATTAAATACCTTATGGAAAAGCAAGATGCTAAACCTAGACTTATTAGATGGGTTCTCCTGGTACAAGAATTTGATTTGCATATTATTGATAGAAAGGGAGCTGAGAACCCCGTTGCAGACAACTTGTCTAGGTTAGAGAATGTTCTTGATGACCCACTACCTATTGATGATAGCTTTCCTGATGAACAATTAAATGTCATAAATGCTTCTCATACTGCTCCATGGTATGCTGATTATGCTAATTATATTATTGTTAAATTTATACCACCTAGTTTCACATACTAGCAAAAGAAAAAGTTCTTCTATGATTTGAGACATTACTTTTGGGATGACCCACATCTTTATAAAGAAGGAGTAGATGGTATTATTAGACGTTGTGTACCTAAGCATGAACATGAACATATCCTACGCAAGTGTCACTCCGAGGCTTATGGAGGACACCATGCTGGAGATAGAACTGCACATAAGGTATTGCAATCCGGTTTTTATTGGCCTACTCTCTTCAAGGATGCCCGTAAGTTTGTCTTGTCTTGTGATGAATGTCAAAGAATTGATAATATTAGTAGACGTCAGGAAATGCATATGAATTATTCACTTGTTATTGAACCATTTGATGTTTGGGGCTTTGATTATATGGGACCTTTTCCTTCCTCTAACGGGTACACACATATTTTAGTCGCTGTTGATTACGTTGCTAAGTGGGTAGAAGTTATTCCAATTAGTAGTGCTGATCATAACACCTCTATTAGGATGCTTAAAGAAGTTATTTTCCCATGGTTTGGAGTCCCAAGATATTTAATGACTGATGGTGGTTCACATTTTATTCATGCTAAGTATGATGTTAATCATAGAATTGCATCTCCTTATCACCCACAGTCTAGTGGTCAAGTAGAATTGAGTAACAGAGAGCTCAAATTAATTTTGCAAAAGACTATTAATAGATCTAGAAAGAATTGGTCCAAGAAACTTGATGATGCACTATGGGCCTATAGAACTGCATACAAAAATCATATGGGTATGTCTCCGTATAAAATGGTTTATGGTAAAGCATGTCACTTACCTCTTGAATTAGAACATAAGGCATATTGGGCTATTAAAGAGCTCAATTATGACTTCAAACTTGCTGGTGAGAAGAGGATTTTTGACATTAGCTCACTTGATGAATGGAGAACCCAGGCCTATGAGAATGCCAAGCTGTTTAAAGAAAAAGTTAAAAGATGGCATGACAAAAGGATACAAAAGCGTGAGTTTAATGTAGGTGATTATGTATTGCTATACAACTCTCGTTTAAGATTTTTTGCAGAAAAACTTCTCTCTAAATGGGAAGGTCATTACGTTATCGAGGAGGTCTATCGTTTCGGTACCATAAAAATCAACAACTTCGAAGGCACAAATCCGAGGGTGGTAAATGGTCAAAGAATCAAACATTATATCTCAGGTAATCCCATAAATGTTGAAACTAATGTTGTTGAAACTGTAACACCGGAGGAATATATAAGGGACACTTTCTGGAACGTTTCAGACTCCGAAAAGGAATAGGTACATGGTACGGTAAGTAAACCGACTCCAAAATAGTTCTAATGGCAATTTTTCTCCGTTTTGGAATATTTAAGAAAATAGGAAAATAAGAAGCAGATCGGAAAGGACACGGGGCTTCCACGAGGGTGGAGGGCACGCCCCCCTTCCTCATGGGCACCTCGTGCGCTCTCCGGACTCCGTTTTCTTGCACAATACTTCTTTTGGTCGGTAAAAAATCACTATATAATCTCCCGAAGGTTTTGACCACCATATCACGCAAATATCTCTTGTCTTTGTTTCGAGCTGTTTTTCTGACAGATCTAGGTCGTCATGTCGCCTTCAAGTGCCCCCAAGGACAAGTTCTTCGAGAAGGTCATCAACTCCTACCTCGTGGAGGTGCTGCAACACCATCAAACCATTGAGATGCGTGAGGGGTTGTTGCACATGCGCGATGTTGAGGGACCAAGGAAGACCGGAAGCACGGAGGCAAGGCTTGAGGCATTGGAGCAACAAGTTTTCAAGTGTCAGGAGATGGTGGAGCGTGGACTCGACTCCAATCACATTATGATCACGGAGTTCACCAACAGCCACAAGCTGGACGTCAAGGACATTGGGGAGGCCATCTTCAAGCTTAATGAGAAAATCGAGCACCTCCAAGCCCAGATCTATGACCTACAAAATCAAAACTGTGAGTATGAATACAGATTCAAGAGGGTGAGTTTGGCTGCAGATTTGAGGATTCAGGAGACTCGATCATCCTTCTATGATGGTGAGCCTATGCGTTGGAAGAGGGACGACAAGCCTACATCATCAACAACTCCACCTTCTTCACCAACAAAGAAGAACTGAGTATCTGGTATGGGCACTCCCCTTGGAAACTGCCAAGCTTGGGGGACTGCCCCGGTATCGTATCACCATCACTTTTATCTTTACCGTTTTTCTTAGTTCGATCCCTTTGATAATATCTTGATCTAGTAGAATAAAGTTTTAGTATGATCTAGTTGTGAGTTTTGCTTTATGATCCTTCTATGTAATCGAGTCCGTGAGCTATATAATAAAGATTAGTGTTGAGTCAAGGGCTTTATTATTTCGCTATGATCTTGAGGGAATAAAATGAAAGAGAAGAAATAAAAAGAAACAAAGAGATCACATGGATCTTATGGAGAGTAATGAGCTCACATATAAACAGTATGATGAATAAAAGTTGTTGAGAGTTGACAAACATAGTTTTGGTCATCGTTGCAATTAATAGGAAGTAATAAAGAAAGAGAGGTTCACATATAAATATACTATCTTGGACATCTTTTATGATTGTGAGCACTCATTAAAGTATGACATGCTAAGAGTTGACGTTGGACAAGGAAGACAATGTAATGGGTTATGTTTTCTTACATCCGAGATAAATTATATTGTCATGGATCATCCAACATGTTGAGCTTGCCTTTCCCTCTCTTGCTAGCCAATTTCTTTGCACCAAGTAGAGATACTACTTGTGCTTCCAAATATCCCTAAACCCGTTTTTGCCTTGAGAGTCCACCATACCTACCTATGGATTGAGTAAGATCCTTCGAGTAAGTTGTCATCGGTGCAAGCAATAAAAATTGCTCTCTGAATATGTATGACTTATTAGTGCGGAGAAAATAAGCTTTATACGATCTTGTGATATGGAAGAAATAAAAGCGACGAACTGCATAATAAAGGTCCATATCACAAGTGGCAATATAAAGTGATGTTCTTTTGCATTAAGATTTTGTGCATCCAACCATAAAAGCGCACGACAACTTCTTCTTCCCTCTGCGAAGGGCCTATCTTTTACTTTTATCTTCTACCTTACATAAGAGGCATGGTGATCTTCACCTTTCCTTTTTACATTTTATCCTTTGGCAAGCACAATGTGTTGGAAAGATCCTGATATATATAGCTAATTGGACGTGAGTCTTAATGAACTATTATTGTTGACATTACCCTTGAGGTAAAACGTTGGAAGGCAAAACTATAAGCCCCTATCTTTCTCTGTGTCCAATTAAAACTTCATACCCATAAATATTGCGTGGGTGTTAGCAATTGTGAAAGACTAAAAGATGGTTGAGTATGTGGACCTGCTGAAAAGCTCTTATATTGACTCTTTCCTATGTTATGATAAATTGCAATTGCCTCAACGACAGAGATTAGAGTTTGTTGGTTCTCAATGAAGTTTATGATTCATACTTGAAATTGTGATTGAATTGTTACTTTAGCATAAGAGATCATATGACAATATATATATATATATGTTGTTGTTCTAAGAATGATCATTATGCCCTCATGTCCATATTTTATTTTTATCGACACCTCTATCTCTAAACATGTGGACATATTTTTCGATTTCGTCTTTCACTTAAGGACAAGCGAGGTCTAAGCTTGGGGGAGTTGATACGTCCATTTTGCATCATGCTTTTATATCAATATTTATTGCATTATGGGTTGTTATTACACATTATGTCACAATACTTATGCCTATTCTCTCTTATTTTACAAGGTTTACATGAAGAGGGAGAATGCCGGCAGCTGGGATTCTGGGCTGGAAAAGGAGCAAATATTAGAGACCTATTCTGCACAGCTCCAAAAGTACTGAAACTTCACAGAAGTTATTTCTAGAATATATAAAAAATACTGAGCGCAAGAAGTACCAGAGGGGTCCACCCACCAGCCACGAGGGTGGGGGCGCGCCCCCCTGCCTCGTGGGCCCCCTGGTGGCCCTCCAATGCCCATCTTCTACTATATGGAGTCTTTCATGGAGAAAAAAATCATAAGCAAGCTTTCGGGATGAGACTCCGCCGCCACGAGGTGGAACCTTGGCGGAACCAATGTAGGGCTTCGGTAGAGCTGTTCTGCCGGGGACACTTCCCTCCGGGAGGGGGAAATCATCACCAACGATCCTCTCATTGGGAGGGGGTCAATCTTCATCAACATCTTCACCAGCACCATCTCATCTCAAACCCTAGTTCATCTCTTGTATCCAATCTTTGTATCCAAACCTCATATTGGTACCTGTGGGTTGCTAGTAGTGTTGATTACTCCTTGTAGTTGATGCTAGTTGGTTTACTTGGTGGAAGATCATATGTTTAGATCCATTATGCATATTAATACCCCTCTGATTATGAACATGAATATGCTTTGTGAGTAGTTACGTTTGTTCCTGAGGACATGGGAGAAGTCTTGCTATTAGTAGTCATGTGAATTTGGTATTCGTTTAATATTTTGATGAGATGTATGTTCTCATCCCTCTAGTGGTGTCATGTGAACGTCGACTACATGACACTTCACCATTGTTTGGGCCTAGAGGGAGGCATTGGGAAGTAATAAGTAGATGATGGGTTGCTAGAGTGACAAAATCTTAAACCCTAGTTTATGTGTTGCTTCATAAGGGGCTGATTTGGATCCATATGTTTCATGCTATGCTTAGCTTTACCTTAATACTTCTATTGTAGTTCCGGATGCTTGCAATGGGGGTTAATCATAAGTGGGATGCTTGTCCAAGTAAGGACAACACCCAAGCACCAGTCCACCAACATATCAAATTATCAAAGTACCGAACGCGAATCATATGAACATGATGAAAACTAGCTTGACGATAATTCCCATGTGTCCTCGGAAGTGCTTTTCTCTATATAAGAAATTGTCCAGGCTTGTCCTTTGCTATAAAAAGGATTGGGTCATCTTGCTGCACTTTATTTACACTTGTTACTTGTTACTCATTACCAATTACCTTATCACAAAACTATTTGTTACCGATAATTTCAGTGCTTGCAGAGAATACCTTGCTGAAAACCTCTTATCATTTCCTTCTGCTCCTCGTTGGGTTCGACACTCTTACTTATCGAAAGGACTACGATAGATCCCCTATACTTGTGGGTCATCAATACATACGGATCTGAATGTTGCAGACCCGTTGACTAAGCCTCTCTCACGAGCAAAACATGATCAGCACCAAGACTTCATGGGTGTTAGAATCATTACAATGTAATCTAGATTATTGACTCTAGCGCACGTGGGAGACTGAAGGAAATATGCCCTAGAGGCAATAATAAAGTTGTTATTTATATTTCCTTATATCATGATAAATGTTTATTATTCATGCTAGAATTGTATTAACCGGAAACTTAGTACATGTGTGAATACATAGACAAATAGAGTGTCACTAGTATGCCTCTACTTGACTAGCTCGTTAATCAAAGATGGTTAAGTTTCCTAACCATAGACATGAGTTGTCATTTGATGAACGGGATCACATCATTAGAGAATGATGTGATTGACTTGATCCATCCGTTAGCTTAGCACTATGATCGTTTAGTTTATTGCTATTGCTTTCTTCATGACTTATACATGTTCCTATGACTATGAGATTATGCAACTCCCGAATACCAGAGAAACACTTAGTGTGTTATCAAACGTCGCAACGTAACTGGGTGACTATAAAGATGCTCTACTGGTGTCTCCGATGATGTTTGTTGAGTTGGCATAGATCGAGATTAGGATTTGTCACTCCGATTGTCGGAGAGGTATCTCTGGGCCCTCTCGGTAATGCACATCACTATATGCCTTGCAAGCAATGTGACTAATGAGTTAGTTGCGGGATGTTGCATTACAGAACGAGTAAAGAGACTTGCCGGTAACGATATTGAACTAGGTATTGAGATAACGACGATCGAATCTCGGGCAAGTAACATATTGATGACAAAGGGAACAACGTATGTTGTTATGCGGCTTGACCGATAAAGATCTTTGTAGGATATGTAGGAACCAATATGAGCATCCAGGTTCTGCTATTGGTTATTGACCAGAAGTGAGTCTCGGTCATGTCTACATAGTTCTCGAACCCGTAGGGTCCGCACGCTTAACGTTCGATGACAATCGGTATTATGAGTTTATGTGTTTTGATGTACCGAATGTAGTTCAGAGTCCCGGATGTGATCACGGACATGACGAGAAGTCTCGAAATGGTCGAGACATAAAGATTGATATATTGGAAGGCTATGTTTGGACATCCGAATGGTTCCAGATGTGTTCGGGCATTTACCGGAGTACCGGGGGGTTACCGGAACCCCCCGGGGAGTCAATGGGCCTTATTGGGCCTTAGTGGGAGAGAGGAGGAGGAGGCCAGGTGGAGCCCCCCCCCCCCAAGCCCAATCCGAATTGGGTGGGGGGTCGGCCCCCCTTTCCTCCCCTCTCTCTCCCTCTTCCTTCTTGTCCTACTCCAACTAGGGAAGGGGGGAACCTACTCCTACTGGGAGTAGGACTCCCCCTTGGGCGCGCCATCGAGAGGGCCGGCCCTCCCCTCCTCCCCTCCTTTATATACGGGGGAGGGGGCACCCCATAGACACACAAGTTGACAGTTGTCTTAGCCGTGTGCGGTGCCCCCCTCCACAGATTTCCACCTTGATCATATCATTGTAGTGCTTAGACGAAGCCCTGCGTCGGTAATTTCATCATCACTGTCATCACGCCGTCGTGCTGATGAAACTCTCCCTTGGCCTCAGCTGGATCAAGAGTACGAGGGACGTCACCGAGCTGAACGTGTGCAGATCGCGGAGGTGCCGTGCGTTCGGTACTTGATCGGTTGGATCGCAAAGACATTCGACTACATCAACCGCGTTTCATAACGCTTCCGCTTTCGGTCTATAAGGGTACGTAGACATACTCTTCCCCGCTCGTTGCTATGCATCACCTAGACGGATCTTGCGTGTGCGTATGATTTTTTTGAAATACTACATGCCCAAACAAATACGACCCTCACCCTGGTCGAGCACAAAGATATGTTTCTTCCTATACCTCTCATTAGCGAGCATATTAAAGTATTTCGCATTATCATTTCTGTGAGCCAAAAACTATAACTGTATGCTGATACCATGTAATTTCTTCCTCATGCAAGAGACGGGATATCCACTTGTTTAATTGGCTTTTTTCTCAATATCTAGATAGGATAGTGGTCGTACCTCCGTGATATTATTGAGCTTGTCAATCATGGAAGGCAACATCAATGTTTCGCTTTTATTGATCGACGATATGCTTAGCCCATCCATGTAGGAATCATCGCAATCATGGATCCTAGAATTCCATCGTTGAATGGGTGTATTACCTCATTGTTATCTAGCCCAAACTTTCTTAACCAGATCGGCAAAGCCCTCACTAGTAAGCCATCTCAACTCGAGTTTGAACTTAGGATGTTTACTTGATTGGGAAGTTTGATCAAAATCAGTTAGCAGTTGAGCATGACCCGATAAAGCATTTATTCTTTGCAATGCCCGTAATGAATCTAGGGGAAACTTATATTCCTTGTTGGTGGTTACTAGAACCCGGTCAAGTTTTTCATAAGTGGGAACCGGTTGACTGTCCAGCCAAGTACACTCGCGACCAAACACGGTGATCTTCCATAGGTCCAAGCTATGAATGACATAACTGAACATGAAAGGTCATCGCTTGTCCAACCGGTCACTGCTCTTCTCACGTTGATAACAAAATACCCCCCCCCCCCCAAAAAAATGAACATTGGATGTTGGTTATCATGACATGTATAACAATTTTCTTAAGGAAAACAAAACAAAACTCCTCTTAAGATGCGCCATACACGACTACCAAACTCAAAAAGTTGTTAGACTTGTTCCAATGGTGAAACTTAATATGATATTCAACCTTCAACGTAGCCAAAAGTAACATGTATGCTGAGTGGATGCGAGGCAAGATTGCATTGAACCTCACAGAGTAGGGTAAAACGCGCAACACACAATTGTAACCACACGAAAAGTAGTCTAGAACATGTGTCGGGAAGTCACATTTACCACACATAGTAATGGTACCCCTCGCATAATCGATGATGTTAAGACCTTATTATTTTTCAAGGTCATTCTCTTCAGCCTGTGTCAGTAGTGCTAGTTTTGAGTTTGTTTTAAGTACCTTATCTACTAGGGGGGTCTACAGAAAGGCATAGAGAAAAAAAATTACGATGAACAATTTATGTTGGAATTGCTTTGCTCTTTTCTTTACAGCTCAAGCAAATAAGCTTGAAAAAATGATTTTATTTGAGTGAGGTCCGGCCTTCCATGCCCGTGGCTACTTAATCATTGATCCGACGGCCAAGATCAGCTGCTTCTTCGGAAAGGGAACTGCGGGGGAGACACCCGGCCTGTTCATTGTATATGTAATTTTGTCCAATCTAGAATAATAATGTATACCTATCCGATTTCTCCCAGAAAAATAACATATCGTGATCAGAAATTAAAAGACACAGTTCCAACATGCGAAATTCCTTTTCGAAGGAGAAAAATATACAAAATCCGGTCTACCAGCAAAACGGCAGAATAACAGAGTACAGCTCGGTTCCTTGCCCGCACGTATGGCACGCCGTACAAATCTCCACGATTTCGCGACTGCGTGCAGGCACGACTTGGCCCGAAGATTGAACGATATATGTTCCTCCTCAATCATCACCGGCTGATCTAACTGCCACACTGATTGATCCAATCCGACGTACATTAGTGCACACTATAAATCCACTCGCCCCATGCCATCTTCTACAGAGCTCACCCAAGAAGAGAGCACTGCTACAAGGCAAAGCGAAGCGAAGGCAATGGCTTCTGCTGCGTCCAAGTCCGCGGCCGTCTTGGTCCTCCTCGTCTCCCTTGCCGGCGTGGCCACCACCGTGGACGCCAGGTTCAGGGCCATGCAGTGGACTCCCGCCCACGCTACGTTCTACGGCGACGAGGCCACAGCCGAGACGATGGGTACGTCGCCTGCACCGCACACGTACTACATTGGTCAATGACCATGCATGCTTATTCCTTGTTATGCTGATGTATCGTGCTTGTGTTCTCGCAGGCGGGGCGTGCGGGTACGACATCACGGCGGGGTACGGCGCGGACACAGCGGCGCTGAGCTCGACGCTGTTCCTGGACGGCTACGGGTGCGGGACGTGCTACCAGATCCGGTGCGTGGGAGCTACGGCCTGTTACAGGGGCTCGCCGGTGATCACGGTGACCGCGACCAACCTGTGCCCGCCCAACTGGGCGCAGGACACCAACAACGGCGGCTGGTGCAACCCACCGCGCACCCACTTCGACCTCGCCATCCCGGCCTTCAAGAAGATGGCCGACTGGCATGCGGGCATCGTCCCCGTCATGTACCGCAGGGTGCCGTGCATGCGCAAGGGCGGGATCCGGTTCGCGTTCCAGGGCAACCCGCACTGGCTGTTGGTGTACGTCACCAACGTCGGCGGCGCCGGCGACGTCGGGGAGATGTGGGTGAAGGGCAATGGCGGCATGGGGTGGCTGCGCATGAGCCACAACTGGGGCGCCTCGTACCAGGCGTTCGGGCAGCTCGGCGGCCAGGCGCTGAGCTTCAAGCTCACCTCCTACACCACCGGGCTGACCATCGTCGCCGCCGACGCCGCGCCGGCAAGCTGGAGCATCGGGCTCACGTACCAGGCTCGCGCCAACTTCAAATAGGAGTCCAAGCGAAGGTCTGAGGCACAGCACAAGAAGCAGGAGCTGTGACACTGACAACGCTCTGCGGTGCTATGCTGGGATGATCGTTGCCCTCTACCGTTTTCGTTGCGTCGTTCCTTATTTTCAGTTCTCTCTAGGACCACTCTCGCGCGTTGCCCCCGTCCATGTGAAGAGCGGGGGGTTTGACGCACGCACTGACAGTGAAACTCTGCAGCACGATCAAAGCAAAAGATTTGCAGATTGTATTGTGCCTAAAAAGCTTAGTTCAATTAAGAATTTTCCGTGTGCACGTCTTTGTATACAATCAGAGGTGGCTGGTGGATAGACTAAAGACTAAAGTTGGTACAGCCCTAAGGCCAACTCCAATCGGCCGAACCAAACGGACGTTGGATTTGTCCGCTTTCTATTTGTTTAGGTGGTCAGGAGGGGCGGTGTCTACCCCTTGTCCGCTCTTTTCTGACTGGTGCCTCCAACGGGTAATCCATTTGATCCGCACCGCTGTTTTTTATCTAAATTTTCTTATTTTAGACATTCTACACATTTACATCAAATAAACAAATGAACAAAACATCATTATTAAATAAATAAGTCAGATAATTTACAACCAAACAAATAGAAATCACATAGTTTTACAACCACATAAATTTAAAATTATAGCAAATAAATTGAAAGAAAAAGAGCAGATATAACATTGGTTTTTTATGTGAGTCCACATATGTTCAACCAAATCATTTGAAGTTGAATGTGAGTTGCTTGATCACGTATTTCATGATGAAATTGGATGAACCGTGCAAAAGTTGCCGCTTCTCCCTCGAGCTCAACCAACTCATCCTCATAATCCCATATTTGGTCATAGAAGTTGTCATCACGCTCATCCTCTACGATCATGTTATGCATGATCACACAACCTGTCATTACCTCCCATGTAGTGCTAGTGCTCCATGTTCTAGTAAGACACCGAACAATAACCCAACAAGATTGGAGCACACCAAATGCACGCTCCACATCATTTCTAGCACTCCCTTGTTCTTTGGAAAACCTAGCCCTCTTCTCTCCTTGGGGCTCGGAGATTTTCTTCATAAAATGTAGACCATTGAGGATATATAGGTAGTATCCCTCTTGTTCTAATTGTGGCCATTGATCATAGTTGATCTCTGGGCATTGGCCTTCCGAAAGCCTTGAGAACACCGATGTCGGTGTGAAAATAGCCATACCTCGGGTTAGGTGGTCCCGAGTTGTGGATCTTGTACAGATGGTAACAAGAACAAGGAGCTAATGTTTACCCAGGTTCAGGCCCTCTTGCTGGAGGTAAACCCTATGTCATGCTCTTGTTTATATTGATATGGATGTATCGAGTACATAGTTGATTTACCTCAGGATCGTAAGATGTGTTCTAACTCTAGGACTAGGTGAATGAGATTGCGTTGATGTCCCCTCTATGGGCTAAACCCTATGGCTTATATACACGCCAGGTAGGGTATCTAGGGTTACAAGGTCGGTATCTTAGCGTGGAGGCGGCATGAGAAGTCTTGGAGTATACGTCAAGCCTTCGGTAGATGCAGTCCTGATCACGCCCCGTCGTGCAACTTCTGGAGTCCATCTTGAGAAGAATGAAGGCCCATTAGCCCAATCCGAGGAGCATGGGTAGACTAGGTTAGTACCCCCTAGTCCAGGACACCGTCAGTAGCCCCTGAACCGGTCTTCGATGTCGAGGATGACGTTCTTGGACTTCGGTTCCGGAGTCTTTGGCTCGATAGGCAAGTTCCTATGAATGATTCCTCTAGCTCAGTTTTAAAAAGTC
This sequence comes from Triticum urartu, assembly GCF_003073215.2. Taxonomy (NCBI): domain Eukaryota; kingdom Viridiplantae; phylum Streptophyta; class Magnoliopsida; order Poales; family Poaceae; genus Triticum; species Triticum urartu. The sequence goes on from NC_053022.1 coordinate 357,675,241, forward strand.
TTCGGCTAGGTTGGCGACCCTGTCGGGCGGGCCCGACCCTGTCGCACATGGCGTCTAATCTTTGACCTTGGTAACCACATTTTATGGGGAATTGGACTGCTTTATGGCGCAACATCAAAGCGTCGGCCCTTTCCCCTTTTTATTTGCAAGCCGGGAGTGTGGATTTGCCACACACCCCAACTCTTGTTTCCAAGAAAATCGCGCAAGTGCTCCCCTTCTCCAAAGTCCAACCCTGAGAGCTTATCATGGCGAGCTAAGCGGGATCTTCGAGGTGCCCTCACGGCCCTGTCAGAGGCGACTGGGGCAGTTGCGGCGTCTCACGCATCCAACTGGAGCGCCTGGCCAAGCAAGGATATTTGCCAGATTCAGATCTAATAGAGACCCGCTCCGGATTGACATCCATGAATGGAAAAGTGCACGCAGAGAATCATCCTTCTCCTCAAGAGGGCAAAAGGGTATGCTTCATCTCCTTCTTACTACGTGGCCTAGGGTTTCCCATTCACCCCTTCCTTCGGGGCCGATTGGAGTTCTATGGGCCGCAACTTCACCATTTTACCCCCAACTCGATTTTACATATCGCAGGGTACGTAGCCCTTTGCGAGATGCACCTCGGATGCGAGGCGCACTTCGGGCCATGGAGAAAGTATTTCTGCGTAGTGCCTTGCTCTCCTGACAAGAAGTTAGATGAGATCGGGGTAGCCGAAGTTTGCCGAATTGAGGGGACCGAATACCCATCAGGCACACCTCGGGAGGATACCGACGGTTGGCCAACCGAGTGGTTTTACATAGGCGATGTTCCCCTCCTTGACCCAGTTCGGCCTGGACTCCCTCGTTCTCCATGGAACCCTCGAAGAGGCGTTATAAATGGAGGTCGCAGGGCCCTGCCCAAGAGGAAAGTGCCGAGGTAACGAAGCTGGGAGCTCGGGTGAACCAATTGACGAGCACTAGCCTTACTATAATAGATGTAATGGCCACGGTGATAAACCGAAGAGTCCAGCTACTTCGGCAGCGCCCTCATCTGTTGTGCAGGTTCAACGGGACCGAAGACTCTTCGCAAACAATTCAGGATAGTTTCTACGACCAAGCAGCCTTAGGAGCAACGCTAGCCAGCATCTATCAGGGGGCGACGGAGGACTTCGCCCAGCGACAATTCTGAGATGGGTTGTCCTACTACAATCCCGCTGACATAGTAAGTTTTCCCTGAGTTTCTCGTCCATCTGAGTTGTTTTAATATCTGATTAGCCGTTTACTGGTTCTGAACAGAGATGGAGGCGTTGGGTTGAGTCCACAAGCAGCCCGGCACCCGAGCCAGAGCTGCACCACCGAGCATAGGACCCCCTTTTTAACGAGGACGAGGATTTAGCCCTTATTAATGAAGGCGGGAAATTTTATCTGGGAATTCTTAACAGATAAAGGGTGGCCCTTGCCCCTAACGTGTTGGGGACGAGGCTAGCTTCATCGGTAACGCCCCTTCCTCTAATCTAAAACGAGTTGCTTGCCCTTCAGCCCCTAGTCGTCTGACTTCTCCTCCAAAGGGACGGCGTTCCAAATGTCCACTTAGAGAAACGGCTCTACAAGGGAGGCCCCCAAGGGAGGCGCAAGAAGTGCAGGCTGAGGTCATGGGGGTAGGTGAAAGTGCCCCCTCAATTACCAGGTAACTCCTTGATTGCTGCATTTGTAAAGGTACCATTGATAACCCACAAGTGTAGGGGGTCACAATAGTTTTCGAGGGTAGAGTATTCAACGCAAATTTGTTGATTCAACACAAGGGGAGCCAAAGAATATTTGCGGGTATTAGTAGTTGAGTTGTCAATTCAACCACACCTAGAGACTAAATATCTGCAGCAGAGTGATCAGTAGCATAGTAATATGATAATTTGATAGCAATAGTAGCAATAGCAACAATAACGGTAACAGTAGCAGTGATATGTTTGTAGCAATTGTGACAGTAGCAGCAACAATAGTAACTTAGCAAAGATCAATATGTGAAAAGCTTGTAGGCATTGGATCGGTGACAACGTTGGGTAACATTCATCATGTAACAGTCATAACCTAGGGCGACACAGAACTAGCTCCAATTCATCAATGCAATGTAGACATGTATTCCGTATATAGTCATACATGCTTGCGATAAGAACTTGCATGACATCTTTTGTCCTACCCCTCCATGGCAGCGGCGCCCATAATGAAACTAAGGGATATTAAGGCCTCCTTTTAATAGAGAAACGGAATAAAGCATTAACACATAGTGAATACGTGAACTCCTCAAGCTACGTTAATCACCGTATAGAATCCCATTTATTGTCATCTTGGGGTATGCGGATCATAACACGTAATAGGTGCGTATAACTTGAAAGAGGGGATGTCTTCCGGGGCATCCCCAAGCTTAGTCACTTGGGAGTCCTTGAATATTACCTTGGGGTGCCTCGGGCATCCCCAAGCTTAGGCTCTTGCCACTCCTTATTCCTTCATCCATCATGATCTCACCCAAAATTTGAAAACTTCAATCACACAAAACTCAACAAAACCTCATGAGATCCGTTAGTGTAATAAAGAAAATCACTACTTTAAGTATTGTTGCAAACCCATTCATATTTTATTTTTGTGTTATAGCTACTGTATTCTAAATCCTCCATGCTTATACCACCCGATACAATCCATAGTTTCATCAAAACAAGCAAAACAATGCACCAAAAACATAATCTGTGAAAAACGGAACAATTTGTAGCAATCTGAACATTAACCATACTTCTGTAACTCCAAAAATTCTGAAAACTTAGGACAAAGTGGGAAATTTGTATATTAATCATGTTTAAAAAATTCAGAATTTTATCATGCTCCAGAAATTTTTAACAATTCTGCTACTGGACGCAAAAAATTTTGTTTATGCATAGAATCAAAGCAACTATCACCCAAATCATCCCAAAAGCTTTGCTTGACACAAATACTAATTTAAACACAAAAACACAATCATAATAGTAGAATAATTGTGTGCTTATTGAAAAACAGAAAAGAAACAAAAAATTGAAAAGATAACTATTGGGCTGCCTCCCAACTAGCGCTATTGTTTTACACCCCTATCTAGGCATACTGCATAGTTTCAAGTGTTGTCATCTTCCGTTTTAGTTCCATAGGTGGCCCTCATGATTGAATCATATGGTGTCTTAATTCTAGTTCTAGGGAAGTGTTCCATACCCTTCCTTAATGGAAACTGAAATTTAATATTCCCTTCTTTCATATCAACGACACCTATAGTTCCTAAGAACGATCTGTCAGCGTTCTGAGACCGGGGGTGCCCAGACTTGCCTGCCTACAGCCCGTGGCGTGGCTCCATCGACGGCCTAGTACGGCCCAACTTTAGCAGCAACAACACAAGACCCTCGCGAGGGGCCAAACCTCGCGAGGCGGATGACACCAAGACCTCCCTGGGGGCGGCCTCACTAGGCTGGCTCCCAAGGAGTGGAGATATCTATGCAGGGCGCACCTCGCGAGGCTCACATGACGTGAGCCATGACGACCAAGGCCAGGAGGGCACCAGCGGGCACAGTGTACCAGTTTCCTCTTTGGTGCTAAGGAGGCAAGCGCAGGCGCGGAGTCCCGAGAAATCAGGCAAAGGTTTCCATATCGGTGCAACAAGACCAAGACCACGAGGACGGGAGGATGGAGGTCATTGCGGAGCCCACGACAGCGTCACCACCAGAGCCTTTTACAAGCGAAGACTACTTTTGTCAGGATAACTTGTACTAGTTGTCTCCCTTCGAAATTGGCCGTTGTGGGATCCCTTCCCGCCAACATTTGGGAAGAGGACAAAGGCCACTATAAATAGGACTTAGCCACCACCATAGCGGGTATCGGATGATTCAGACCATCTTCTCACCCACCAGCTCGTTGAGCTCAAGAACACCTCAACTCCTGAGGCTGTTCATCCTCTGTACTAGTTCATCCTCAGCCCGTCAAGGCAATCCACCACAAAGCTGGAGTAGGGTATGATACATCAATTTTGCATCATGCTTTTATATCGATACTTATTGCATTATGGGTTGTTATTACAAATTATGTCACAATACTTATGCCTTTTCTCTCTTATTTTACATGGTTTACATGAAGAGGTAGAATGTCGACAGCTCAAATTCTGGGCTAGAAAAGGAGCAAATATAAGAGACCTATTCTGCATAACTCCAAAAGTCCTAAAACTCCAAGAAAGTCAGTTTTGGAATATATTAAAAATATTGGGTGAAGAAAGCACCAAGGGGGCCCACCCACTGTCAATGAGGGTGGAGGGCGCCCCCTACCCCCCGGCACGCCCCCTGCCTCGTGGGCCACCTGGAAGCCCCCCGATGCCCATCTTCTCGTATAAGGTGTATTTTGCCCTGGAAACAATCAGAAGGAAGCTTTCAGGACGAAGTGTCGCCATCTCGAGGCGGAACCTTGGCGGAACCAATTTAGGGCTCCGGCGGAGCTGTTCTGCCGGGGAAACATCCCCCCCCCCCCGGGGGGGGGGGGGGAAATCATCACCCTCGTCATCACCATCGACCCTCTCATCGGGAGGGGGTCAATCTCCATCAACATCTTCACTAGCACCATCTCCTCTCAAATCTAGTTCATCGCTTGTATCCGATCTTTGCCTCAAAACCTCAGATTGGTACCTGTGGGTTGCTAGTAGTGTTGATTACTCCTTGTAGTTGATGCTAGTTAGTTTAATCAGTGGAAGATTATATGTTCAGATCCTTTATGCACATTAATATCCCTATGATTATGAACATGAATATGATTTGTGAGTAGCTACGTTTGTTCCTGAGGACATGGGAGAAGCCTTGTTATAAGTAGTCATGTGAATTTGGTATTCGTTCAATATTTTGATGAGATGTATGTTGTCTTTCCTCTAGTGGTGTTATGTGAACGTCGACTACATGACAATTCGCCATTGTTTGGGCCTAGGGGAAGTCATTGGGAAGTAATAAGTAGATGATGGGTTGCTAGAGTGACAGAAGCTTAAACCCTAGTTTATGCGTTGCTTCATAAGGGGCTGATTTGGATCCATATGTTTCATGCTATGGTTAGGTTTACCTTAATTCTTCTTTCGTAGTTGCGGATGCTTGCGAGGGGGGTTAATCATAAGTGGGATGCTTGTCCAAGGAAGGTCAGTACCCAAGCACCAGTCCACCCACATAACAAATTATCAAAGTAACGAACGTGAATCATATGAGCATGATGAAAACTAGCTTGACGATAATTCTCATGTGTCCTCGGGAGCGCTTTCCTTTACATAAGAGTTTGTCTAGGCTTGTCCTTTGCTACAAAAAGGATTGGGCCACCTTGCTTCACCTTGTTTACTTTTGTTACTTGTTACCCATTACGAATTATCTTATCACAAAACTATCTGTTACCGATAATTTTAGTGCTTGTAGAGAATACCATACTGAAAACTGCTTGTCATTTCCTTCTGCTCCTCGTTGGGTCCGACACTCTTACTTATCGAAAGGACTACAATAGATCCCCTATACTTATGGGTCAACAAGACTCTTTTCTGGCGCCGTTGCCGAGGAGTGAAGCGCCTTTGGTAGGTGGAATTTTGTAAGAAAAAATTTATATAGTGTGCTGAAATTTACTGTCACTTGTTACTATGGAAAATAATCCTTTGAGGGGCTTTTTCGGGGTATCTTCACCCCGACCAGTAGAGAAAAGAGTTGCTCCTCAACCTACTGAACCTACTGAAAATGTTTATTTTGAAATTCCTTCAGGTATGATAGATAAACTGCTAGCTAATCCTTTTACAGGAGATGGAACATTACATCCTGATATGCACCTAATCTATGTGGATGAAGTTTGTGGATTATTTAAGCTTGCAGGTATGCCCGAGGATATTATCAAGAAAAAGGTCTTCCCTTTATCTTTGAAGGGAAAGACATTGACATGGTTTAGGCTATGTGATGATATTGGATCGTGGAACTACAACCGATTGAAATTGGAATTTCATCAGAAGTTTTATCCTATGCATCTGGTTCATCGTGATCGTAATTATATATATAATTTTTGGCCTCGCGAAGGAGAAAGTATCGCTCAAGCTTGGGGGAGGCTTAAGTCAATGTTATATTCATGCCCCAATCATGAACTCTCAAGAGAAATTATTATTCAAAAAATTTATGCGCGGCTTTCTCTCAATAATAGCTCCATGCTCGATACTTCTTATATTGGTTCTTTTATGATGAAGACTATTGAATTCATATGGGATTTATTGGAAAGAATTAAACGCAACTATGAAGATTGGGAACTCGATGATGGTAAGGAGTCTGGTATAACACCTAAGTTTGATTGTGTTAAATCTTTTATGGATACCGATGCTTTCCATGAATTTAGCACTAAATATGGACTTGACTCTGAGATAGTAGCTTCTTTCTGTGAATCATTTGCTACTCATATTGATCTCCCTAAGGAGAAGTGGTTTAAATATCATCCTCCCATTGAAGTAAAAGTAGTTGAACATATTAAAGTTGAAGAAAAGACTATCACTTATAATGTTGATCCTATTGTTCCTACCGTTTATATTGAGAAACCACCTTTCCCTGTTAGAATAAAGGATCATGCTAAAGCTTCAACTGTGGTTCGTAAGAGTAATGCTAGAACACCTACACCCTCTGAGCAAATTAAAGTTAAACCTAGTATTGCTATGGTTAATGATCTCTTGGTCGATAATATTGATGGGCATGTTATTTACTTCTGTGATGAAGCTGCTAGAATTGCTAGACCCGATACTAAAAATAAACATAGATCTGTTGTTGGCATGCCTGTTGTTACTATTAAGCTTGTCAATAGAGATATTATTTCACTAGTTGGGATTGTTAGACAACACTCTCGCCTGTCTGGACAGCCTTTTCTTTTATGTTTACCACAGACTAGCCTAGTAGTTTTTTTCTTTCTGACAATGGCTAACCCATTTTTTGTGATTTGTCAAGTAAGTCGCTTTGTCAGGCCTGTTGGGCTGCAAATCTTGCAAGACGAGGAGAGCTTCATTCGGCTGGCCAAAAAAATGGCCTATCAGTAATGAGAAATGTGCTCTACATTTTTAAAACACATCAAACCGGCAATTAGTTTTAATTTTTTTTCATTCCGAGATTTTAAATTACATTGATTTTTATGGGTGGACAATTTGTTGGATTTATATTGATATACATTTATTTTTAAAATAAGTTTGAATGTGACTCAAAATTTCGGGACTAAAAACAGTTCGGACCGCATCGAAATATGCAAAATTTCATAAAAAAATTTAACTGTGGCCACATTATGGGCTGTAATGCTACAAAAACAATATGGGTTCCAAAAAAACCTTATGAATTAGCAAATGGGTTGTAAATTATTAGAAATAATGGCAGATGGGTTGTATGTTGTTTTTCACAGATTTGAGGCTTTCCTAAAAAAGGTTGATGCACAAGCAGTGACTGTTGGATGTGCATCCAACGGCCATCATGCTTCTTCAATCTCTGCTCTTCCTGCTCCAACCGCTCAAACAAGCGCCGATGGGACTGCCTGCTTCCTCCTCCTGCGGCCGGCTGTGCTGCCGCGCAGGCCTCACCGCCCCATCGTACTCCCGTCGCTGGCCTAGCCATCCCTCTACTCACCCACACCTGCTGTTATTCTTTGGCGATGGTAGACGAACCAATAAACCCTTGTACTCCCTTCGCGTGGGAAACAACTGTCGAGTTTTTCCTGACTCCGTGTCGTTCCCTTCCTAGGCCTCGCCATCGTCCACCACACAGGTGCTCTCGACGTGGCATGGTCAACGAACGACATGCATCGAAAGTGGACTATATGTGGAGAGGCTGACAACTGGGTCCACGGCCGCACGCAAGGAAATGCCACCTTATTATGCGCAAAATAATGATTCCTCCACCTGACAGCTGGGACCCACCGGAAGGGCCTCTGTATTTCGCGAAAAAAACGTTCCCCCGCTGACAGGTCGGACCCACCAGCTATATTTTTGCACGCAAGGAAGTGTCTTCTTATTACGCACAAAAAAATGAACTCCCCCTGCTAGCTAGTACCCACCATAGTGGGAGGCTGACTTGTGGGCCTACTAAGATGACGGGGACCGAGGGCTTTGTCAACTTAGTCAATATAACGATTCTAGCTCCAGTGGCCGTACGATGTCCATCCAACAGTCGTAGTGCTTCTTCAACCTCTGGTCTTCTTGCTCCAGCCGTCCAAACAAGCGTCGGCCGTGCCGCCGGCTCCTGCCTCCCGTGTCCAGCTGTGCTGCCACCGCTGGCCATGCCATCCCTCTATACTCACCCACACCTCATGTTATTCTCCGGCGACGGGAGCCTCACACCACAGCCAAAGCAGTCAACCCACGTACTCCCCTCTGCGTGGGCATCCACTGGCGCGTCTTCCCCGGCTCCGCGTCGTCCCCTTCCTAGGCATCGCCGTCGTCCACCGCCCTGGTGCTCTCGGCGCGGCGTGGTCAACGTGGTCAAGGAACGACTTCCAACGGAAGCGTACTGTACGTGGAGAGGCTGACAGCTGGGTCCACGGCCGTAGCAAGGAAGTGCCTCCTTATTACGCGGAAAATAATGATTTCACAAAAAAATGTTTCCCCCCTGACTGCTGGGACCCACCAGCTACATCTTCGCACACAAGGAAGTGCCTGACAGTCGGGACCCACCTGGTCAAAGCGTACGTAGCATTGTCGTTTTGGTCGCGAACGTGTACGTACATACTGGTCGATGTAGAGGCGCGCACATGTCGTAGTAGAGGTGCGCACGTAGCATGTACATGTACGTACAGCGGCCAGGGTGCAAGAAAGAAAATACTACCACATACGTACATACGGGCGGGGTCTCAAACGCCTACTCGCGCATACGTACGGCCAGGGCTCGTGTGCATGGCTGGGTCGGAGCGGAGAAGCCGCGCCGTCGTCGTGATCATGGGGAGGCAACCGGCTGGGTCGGAACGGAATGTGTCATCGTGTTCATCGGGAGCCAACCGGCTTGGACAAAACAACCGATGGAAACGAGGTCTGGCGTACCGCAGAACGGATGAAACAGCCTTGTGTTTGACCAGCCACGGTGGAAATGGGATCCTGTTGGCGTACCGCAAAACGAAGGAAACATACCTCCTATGGTCGAAACGGGGTCCTGTTGATCGGGAGGGGTGTGGCGTTCCGCAAAACAGAGGAAACTGACTTGTGTTGGAGCGCTACGGTCGAAAGGGGGGCACTGTTCATCAGGAGGGGTATGGCATACCGCAAAACGGGACTCCACGGGATACTGTTCATATCCACTGTCGACCTCCTTCAGCCTCCACGGGCTCCTGTTCATCCACCGTCGACCTCCTCCAGCCTCCACCTGCGACTGTTCATCCACAAGCTCTTGTTCATCCAGCCTCCACCGCGCGCTCCTCCACCAGCTACTGTTCACCCAGCCCTCTCCACGGGGTCCTGTTCAATCACCCCTCCACCGGCTACTGTTCATCCAGCCCTCCACCGGCTACTGTTCAACCAGCCCTCCATCGACTACTGTTCATCCAGCCCTCCACGGGGTCCTGTTCATCCAGCCCTTCACGGGGTCCTATTCATCCACCGGCTCGATCGATCAGGGTATTGTTCATCCAGCGGCAACAGCCTCTACTACCACGGGGTCCTGTTCATCCAACCCCCACCGAGAATTGTTCATCCAAACCCCCTCAACAACGCTCACTGTTCATCAAGAGAAGGAGGCAGCAGTGTTCGATCGGCTTCAGTTAGCAGCAGTAGCGAAGGAATTGTTGGGTTTCGTAGTAATTTCAAAAAATTTCCTACGCTCACGCAAGATCATGGTGATGCATAGCAACGAGAGGGGAGAGTATGATCTACGTACCCTTGTAGATCGACAACGGAAGTGTTTGGTTGATGTAGTCGTACGTCTCCACGGCCCGACCGATCAAGCACCGAAACTACGGCACCTCCAAGTTCTAGCACACGTTCAGCTCGATGACGATCCCCGGACTCCGATCCAGCAAAGTTTCGGGGAAGAGTTCCGTCAGCACGACGGCGTGGTGACGATCTTGATGTACTACCGTCGCAGGGCTTCGCCTAAGCACCGCTACAATATTATCGAGGACTATGGTGGAAGGGGGCACCGCACACGGCTAAGAATATGATCACGTGGATCAACTTGTGTCTCTAGGGGTTCCCCTGCCTCCGTATATAAAGGTTCAAGGGAGGGGGGCCGGCCGGCCAAGGTGTGGCGCGCCAGGAGGAGTCCTACTCCTTCTGGGAGTAGGACTCCCCCCCTTTCCTAGTTGGAATAGGATTCGTGGAGGGGGGAAAGAGGAGAGAGAGGAGGAAGGGGGTCGGCCCCCTCTCCTTGTCCAATTCGGACCAAGGGGAGGAGGGGCGCGCGGCCCATCTCTGGCCACCTCTCCTCTCTTCCACTAAGGCCCATATACCTCCCGGGGGGTTCCGGTAACCTCCCGGTACTCCGGTAAAATCCCGATTTCACCCGGAACACTTCCGATATCCAAACATAGGCTTCCAATATATCAATCTTTATGTCTCGACCATTTCGAGACTCCTCGTCATGTCCGTGATCACATCCGGGACTCCGAACAACCTTCGGTACATCAAAATGCATAAACTCATAATATAACTGTCATCGTAACCTTAAGCGTGCGGACCCTACGGGTTCGAGAACAATGTAGACATGACCGAGACACGTCTTCGGTCAATAACCAATAACGGAACCTAGATGCTCATATTGGCTCCTACATATTCTACGAAGATCTTTTATCGGTCAGACCGCATAACAACATACATTGTTCCCTTTGCCATCGGTATGTTACTTGCCCGAGATTCGATCGTCGGTATCCTATACCTAGTTCAATCTCGTTACTGGCAAGTCTCTTTACTTGTTCTGTAATACATCATCCCACAACTAACTCATTAGTTGCAATGCTTGCAAGGCTTAAGTGATGTGCATTACCGAGAGGGCCCAGAGATACCTCTCCGACAATCGGAGTGACAAATCCTAATCTCGAAATACGCCAACCCAACATGTACCTTTGTAGACACCTGTAGAGCACCTTTATAATCACCCAGTTACGTTGTGACATTTGGTAGCACACAAAGTGTTCCTCTGGCAAACGGGAGTTGCATAATCTCATAGTCATAGGAACATGTATAAGTTATGAAGAAAGCAATAGCAACATACTAAACGATCGGGTGCTAAGCTAATGGAATGGGTCATGTCAATCAGATCATTCAACTAATGATGTGATCCCGTTAATCAAATAACAACTCTTTGTCCATGGTTAGGAAACATAACCATCTTTGATTAACGAGCTAGTCAAGTAGAGGCATACTAGTGACACTCTGTTTGTCTATGTATTCACACATGTATTATGTTTCCGGTTAATACAATTCTAGCATGAATAATAAACTTTTATCATGATATAAGGAAATAAATAATAACTTTATTATTGCCTCTAGGGCATATTTCCTTCAGTCTCCCACTTGCACTAGAGTCAATAATCTAGATTATACAGTAATGATTCTAACACCCATGGAGCCTTGGTGCTGATCATGTTTTGCTCGTGGAAGAGGCTTAGTCAACGGGTCTGCAACATTCAGATCCGTATGTATCTTGCAAATCTCTATGTCTCCCACCTGAACTAGATCCCGGATGGAATTGAAGCGTCTCTTGATGTGCTTGGTTCTCTTGTGAAATCTGGATTCCTTCGCCAAGGCAATTGCACCAGTATTGTCACAAAAGATTTTCATTGGACCCGATGCACTAGGTATGACACCTAGATCAGATATGAACTCCTTCATCCAGACTCCTTCATTCGCTGCTTCCGAAGCAGCTATGTATTCCGCTTCACACGTAGATCCCACCACGACGCTCTGTTTAGAACTGCACCAACTGACAGCTCCACCATTTAATGTAAACACGTATTCGGTTTGCGATTTAGAATCGTCCGGATCAGTGTCAAAGCTTGCATCAACGTAACCGTTTACGATGAGCTCTTTGTCACCTCCATATACGAGAAACATATCCTTAGTCCTTTTCAGGTACTTCAGGATGTTCTTGACCGCTGTCCAGTGATCCACTCCTGGATTACTTTGGTACCTCCCTGCTAGACTTATAGCAAGGCACACATCAGGTCTGGTACACAGCATTGCATACATGATAGAGCCTATGGCTGAAGCATAGGGAACATCTTTCATCTTCTCTCTATCTTCTGCAGTGGTCGGGCATTGAGTCCGACTCAACTTCACACCTTGTAACACAGGCAAGAACCCTCTCTTTGCTTGATCCATTTTGAACTTCTTCAAAATCTTATCAAGGTATGTGCTTTGTGAAAGTCCAATTAAACGTCTTGATCTATCTCTATAGATCTTTATGCCTAATATGTAAGCAGCTTCACCGAGGTCTTTCATTGAAAAACTCTTATTCAAGTATCCCTTTATGCTATCCAGAAATTCTATATCATTTCCAATCAGTAATATGTCATCCACATATAATATCAGAAATGCTACAGAGCTCCCAGTCACTTTCTTGTAAATACAGGCTTCTCCAAAAGTCTGTATAAAACCAAATGCTTTGATCACACTATCAAAGCGTTTATTCCAACTCCGAGAGGCTTGCACTAGTCCATAAATGGATCACTGGAGCTTGCACACTTTGTTAGCTCCCTTTGGATCGACAAAACCTTCCGGTTGCATCATATACAACTCTTCTTCCAGAAATCCATTCAGGAATGCAGTTTTGACATCCATCTGCCAAATTTCATAATCATAAAATGCGGCAATTGCTAACATGATTCGGACAGACTTAAGCATCGCTACAGGTGAGAAGGTCTCATCGTAGTCAATCCCTTGAACTTGCCGAAACCCGTTTGTGACAAGTCGAACTTTGTAGACAGTAATATTACCGTCGGCGTCAGTCTTCTTCTTGAAGATCCATTTATTCTCAATTGCTTGCCGATCATTGGGCAAGTCAACCAAAGTCCATACTTTGTTCTCATACATGGATCCCATCTCAGATTTCATGGCTTCAAGCCATTTTGCGGAATCTGGGCTCACCATCGCTTCTTCATAGTTCGTAGGTTCATCATGATCTAGTAGCATGACTTCCAGAACAGGATTACCGTACCACTCTGGTGCGGATCTCACTCTGGTTGATCTACGAGGTTCAGTAGTATCTTGTTCTGAAGTTTCATGATCATTATCATTAGCTTCCTCACTAATTGGTGTAGGTGTCACAGAAACAGTTTTCTGTGATGCACTACTTTCCAATAAGGGAGCAGGTACAGTTACCTCGTCAAGTTCTACTTTCCTCCCACTCACTTCTTTCGAGAGAAACTCCTTCTCCAGAAAGTTTCCGAACTTAGCAACAAAAGTCTTGCCTTCGGATCTGTGATAGAAGGTGTATCCAATAGTCTCCTTTGGATATCCTATGAAGACACATTTCTCCGATTTGGGTTCGAGCTTATCAGGTTGAAGCTTTTTCACATAAGCATCGCAGCCCCAAACTTTCAGAAATGACAACTTTGGTTTCTTGCCAAACCATAGTTCATAAGGCGTCGTCGCAACGGATTTTGATGGTGCCCTATTTAACGTGAATGCGGCCGTCTCCAAAGCATAACCCCAAAATGATAGCGGTAAATCAGTAAGAGACATCATAGATCGCACCATATCTAGTAAAGTACGATTACGACGTTCGGACACACCATTACGCTGTGGTGTTCCGGGTGGAGTGAGTTGCGAAACTATTCCGCATTGTTTCAAATGTACACCAAACTCGTAACGCAAATATTCTCCTCCACGATCAGATCGTAGAAACTTTATTTTCTTGTTACGATGATTTTCAACTTCACTCTGAAATTCTTTGAACTTTTCAAATGTTTCAGACTTATGTTTCATTAAGTAGATATACCCATATCTGCTTAAATCATCTGTGAAGGTGAGAAAATAATGATATCTGCCACGAGCCTCAATATTCATCGGACCACATACATCTGTATGTATGATTTCCAACAAATCTGTTGCTCTCTCCATAGTACCGGAGAACGGCGTTTTAGTCATCTTGCCCATGAGGCACGGTTCGCAAGTACCAAGTGATTCATAATCAAGTGGTTCCAAAAGTCCATCAGTATGGAGTTTCTCCATGCGCTTTACACCGATATGACCTAAACGGCAGTGCCACAAATAAGTTGCACTATCATTATCAACTCTGCATCTTTTGGTTTCAACATTATGAATATGTGTGTTACTACTATCGAGATTCAATAAGAATAGACCACTCTTCAGGGGTGCATGACCATAAAAGATATTACTCATATAAATAGAACAACCATTATTCTCTGATTTAAATGAATAACCGTCTCGCATCAAACAAGATCCAGATATAATGTTCATGCTTAACGCTGGCACCAAATAACAATTATTTAGGTCTAATATTAATCCCGAAGGTAGATGTAGAGGTAGCGTGCCGACCGCGATCACATCGACTTTGGAACCATTTCCCACGCGCATCATCACCTCGTCCTTAGCCAATCTTCGCTTAATCCGTAGTCCCTGTTTCGAGTTGCAAATATTAGCAACAGAACCAGTATCAAATACCCAGGTGCTACTGCGAGCATCAGTAAGGTACACATCAATAATATGTATATCACATATACCTTTGTTCACCTTGCCATCCTTCTTATCCGCCAAATACTTGGGGCAGTTCCGCTTCAAGTGACCAGTCTGCTTGCAGTAGAAGCACTCAGTTTCAGGCTTAGGTCCAAACTCGGGTTTCTTCTCTTGAGCAGCAACTTGCTTGCTGTTCTTCTTGAAGTTCCCCTTCTTCTTCCCTTTGCCCTTTTTCTTGAAACTAGTGGTCTTGTTGACCATCAACACTTGATGCTCCTTTTTGATTTCTACCTCCGCATCTTTCAGCATTGCGAAGAGCTCGGGAATAGTCTTATTCATCCCTTGCATATTATAGTTCATCACGAAGCTCTTGTAGCTTGGTGGCAGTGATTGGAGAATTCTGTCAATGACGCAATCATCTGGAAAATTAACTCCCATTTGAATCAAGTGATTATTATACCCAGACATTTTGAGTATATGCTCACTGACAGAACTGTTCTCCTCCATTTTGCAGCTATAGAACTTATTGGAGACTTCATATCTCTCAATCCGGGCATTTGCTTGAAATATTAACTTCAACTCCTGGAACATCTCATATGCTCCATGACGTTCAAAACGTCGTTGAAGTCCCGGTTCTAAGCCGTAAAGCATGGCACACTGAACTATCGAGTAGTCATCATCTTTGCTCTACCAGACGTTCACAACATCTAGTGTTGCTCCAGCAGCAGGCCTGGCACCCAGCGGTGCTTCCAGGACGTAATTCTTCTGTGCAGCAATGAGGATAATCCTCAAGTTACGGACCCAGTCCGTGTAATTGCTACCATCATCTTTCAACTTTGCTTTCTCAAGGAACGCATTAAAATTCAACGGAACAACAGCACGGGCTATTTATCTACAATCATACATAAACAAGCAAGATACTATCAGGTACTAAGTTCATGATAAATTTAGGTTCAGTTAATCATATTACTTAAAGAACTCCCACTTAGAAAGACATCCCTCTAATCATCTAAGTGATTACGTGATCCAAATCAACTAAACCATGCCCGATCATCACGTGAGATGGAGTAGTTTCATTGGTGAACATCACTATGTTGATCATATCTACTATATGATTCACGCTCGACCTTTCGGTCTCCGTGTTCCGAGGCCATATCTGTATATGCTTGGCTCGTCAAGTATAACCTGAGTATTCCGCGTGTGCAACTGTTTTGCACCCGTTGTATTTGAACGTAGAGCCTATCACACCCGATCATCACGTGGTGTCTCAGCACGAAGAACTTTCGCAACGGTGCATACTCAGGGAGAACACTTCTTGATAATTTAGTGAGAGATCATCTTATAATGCTACCGTCAATCAAAGCAAGATAAGATGCATAAAAGATAAACATCACATGCAATCAATATAAGTGATATGATATGGCCATCATCATCTTGTGCTTGTGATCTCCATCTCCGAAGCACCGTCATGATCACCATCGTCACCGGCGCGACACCTTGATCTCCATCGTAGCATCGTTGTCGTCTCGCCAATCTTATGCTTCCACGACTATCGCTACCACTTAGTGATAAAGTAAAGCATTACAGCGTGATTGCATTGCATACAATAAAGTGACAACCATATGGCTCCTGCCAGTTGCCGATAACTCGGTTACAAAACATGATCATCTCATACAATAAAATTTAGCATCATGTCTTGACCATATCACATCACAACATGCCTTGCAAAAACAAGTTAGACGTCCTCTACTTTGTTGTTGCATGTTTTACGTGGTTGCTACGGGCTTAAGCAAGAACCAATCTTACCTACGCATCAAAATCACAACGATAGTTTGTCAAGTTGGTGTTGTTTTAACCTTCGCAAGGACCGGGCGTAGCCACACTCGGTTCAACTAAAGTTGGAGAAACTGTCACCCGCAAGCCACCTATGTGCAAAGCACGTCGGGAGAACCGGTCTCGCGTAAGCGTACGCGTAATGTTGGTCCGGGCCTCTTCGTCCAACAATACCGCCGAACCAAAGTATGACATGCTGGTAAGCAGTATGACTTATATCTCCCACAACTCACTTGTGTTCTACTCGTGCATATAACATCAACATATAAAACCTAGGCTCGGATGCCACTGTTGGGTTTCGTAGTAATTTCAAAAAAATTCCTACGCTCACGCAAGATCATGGTGATGCATAGCAACGAGAGGGGAGAGTATGATCTACGTACCCTTGTAGATCGACAACGGAAGCGTTTGGTTGATGTAGTCGTACGTCTCCACGGCCCGACCGATCAAGCACCGAAACTACGGCACCTCCGAGTTCTAGCACACGTTCAGCTCGATGACGATCCCCGGACTCCGATCCAGCAAAGTGTCGGGGAAGAGTTCCGTCAGCACGACGGTGTGGTGACGATCTTGATGTACTACCGTCGTAGGGCTTTGCCTAAGCACCGCTACAATATTATCGAGGACTATGGTGGAAGGGGGCACCGCACACGGCTAAGAATATGATCACGTGGATCAACTTGTGTCTCTAGGGGTGCCCCTGCCTCCGTATATAAAGGTTCAAGGGAGGGGGGCCGGCCGGCCAAGGTGTGGCGCGCCAGGAGGAGTCCTACTCCTTCTGGGAGTAGGACTCCCCCCCTTTCCTAGTTGGAATAGGATTCGTGGAGGGGGGAAAGAGGAGAGAGAGGAGGAAGGGGGTCGGCCCCCTCTCCTTGTCCAATTCGGACCAAGGGGAGGAGGGGCGCGCGGCCCATCTCTGGCCACCTCTCCTCTCTTCCACTAAGGCCCATATACCTCCCGGGGGGTTCCGGTAACCTCCCGGTACTCCGGTAAAATCCCGATTTCACCCGGAACACTTCCGATATCCAAACATAGGCTTCCCAATATATCAATCTTTATGTCTCGACCATTTCGAGACTCCTCGTCATGTCCGTGATCACATCCGGGACTCCGAACAACCTTCGGTACATCAAAATGCATAAACTCATAATATAACTGTCATCGTAACCTTAAGCGTGCGGACCCTACGGGTTCGAGAACAATGTAGACATGACCGAGACACGTCTCCGGTCAATAACCAATAGCGGAACCTAGATGCTCATATTGGCTCCTACATATTCTACGAAGATCTTTTATCGGTCAGACCACATAACAACATACGTTGTTCCCTTTGTCATCGGTATGTTACTTGCCCGAGATTCGATCGTCGGTATCCTATACCTAGTTCAATCTCGTTACCGGCAAGTCTCTTTACTCGTTCTGTAATACATCATCCCGCAACTAACTCATTAGTTGCAATGCTTGCAAGGCTTAAGTGATGTGCATTACCGAGAGGGCCCAGAGATACCTCTCCGACAATCGGAGTGACAAATCCTAATCTCGAAATACGCCAACCCAACATGTACCTTTGGAGACACCTGTAGAGCTCCTTTATAATCACCCAGTTACGTTGTGACGTTTGGTAGCACACAAAGTGTTCCTCTGGCAAACGGGAGTTGCATAATCTCATAGTCATAGGAACATGTATAAGTCATGAAGAAAGCAATAGCAACATACTAAACGATCGGGTGCTAAGATAATGTAATGGGTCATGTCAATCAGATCATTCAAGTAATGATGTGATCCCGTTAATCAAATAACAACTCTTTGTCCATGGTTAGGAAACATAACCATCTTTGATTAACGAGCTAGTCAAGTAGAGGCATACTAGTGACACTCTGTTTGTCTATGTATTCACACATGTATTATGTTTCCGGTTAATACAATTCTAGCATGAATAATAAACTTTTATCATGATATAAGGAAATGAATAATAACTTTATTATTGCCTCTAGGGCATATTTCCTTCAGGAATCACTCGGGTTCAGTTAACATCAAGGGATCGATCGATCGCTCGGGTTCAGTAACGGTAGCCTGCAGTGCAATCGCTCGGGTTTAGTTAGAGCACAACGCCTCGCTCGGGTTCAGTTAGAGCTCAACGCTTCGCACACACGTACGAGAGAAACACGCATCACTCGGCCCCCGACCACTCACCGTAACCGGGAACACCCTGATATTTTCCTCGCCCTCGCTTCTACCTTGGTTTTTTCCATCGTGGACGGCCCAAAGAATGTCATGCAGCTGCGTCTTCGGCCCGCCCAGGACGAAAAGCCCATTTTTTGTCATGATTTTTTGTATAGAAGTAGGACCCCACCACATCTATGATGATACCGGGTTTTGTCACAATTATCGTCATAAAAGTGTCATAAGCATGACAGGAAAAAATTTCGTTCGAACCAAAATGTCACGGATGTGTCTTTTTTTGTAGTGTAGTTTGTTGGTTTCTAATAGATTTTTTGTTTTATACTTCGATTATGTGATGAACTGTTACTTATTCATGAGAAGTATATGATAAAAGTCTTTTGTTTAATCTTGTTGATGTTATAATAATCAACATGATGCTTCTATGTCTGTATTTTGTTTTTATCGACACCTCTCTCTCAAAGCATGTGGACATGTTTTTCGATTTTGGTTTTCGCTTGAGGACAAGCGAGCTCTAAGCTTGGGGGAGTTGATACGTCTATTTTGCATCATGTTTCCTTATTGTTATTTATAATATTTTTATTCGTAATAATGCTTTTTTGAGTAATTCTAATGCCTTTTCTCTTATAATTTACAAGGAACACATCAAGAGGGAGAATTCTGGTAGCTGAAAATCTGGACCTAGAAAATCTACGTCAAGCCACTTATTCTGCACAACTCCAAATGAGCTGAAACTTTACGAAGAATTTTTATGAATTATTGAGGAATATTGGAGCCAATAAACACCAGAGGGGGCCCACTAGATGGGCACAACCCACCTGGGTGCGCCAGGGCCCCCTGGCGCGCCCTGGTGGGTTGTGGCCTCCTCGGCCCACCTCCGTTGCCCATCTTTTGGTATATAAGTGGTTTTGACCTAAGGAGGGTTAATCATAAGTAGGGGGTTTGTTCAAGTAAGAACAACACCTAAGCACCGGTCCACTCACATATCAAATTATCAAAGTAGCGAACACAAATCAAACCAATATGATGAAAGTGACTAGGTGAAATTCCCATGTACCCTCAAGAACGCTTTGCTCATTATAAGAAACCGTTTTGGACTGTCCTTTGCCTCAAAAGGATTGGGCTACCTTGCTGCATACTTATTACTATTATCGTTACTTACTCGTTACAAACTATCTTGCTATCAAACTACTCGCTACTTACAAATTCAGCACTTGTAGACACTACCTTACTGAAAACTACTTGTCATTTCCCTCTGCTCCTTGTTAGGTTCGACACTCTTACTTATCGAAAAGAGCTATAATTGATTCCCTATACTTGTGGGTCATCATACCCCTCGCATAATCGATGATATTGTTATGTTTAGCCAAGTCACTAAACATCTGCTATTTCAAAACATGCCTCTCGTGATGAATCACGATTAGATTGAGAGACATTTGCCTTCTTTGGACATGTATCAACGACCTTAAACAAAACATTTTTAAGACCTTATTATTTTTCGAGGTCATTCTCTTCAGCCTGTGTAGTAGTGCTAGTTTTGAGTTTGTTTTAAGTACCTTATCTACTAGGGGGGGGTCTACATAAAGGCATAGAGAAGTTTTTTTTATGGTGGACAATTTATGTTGGAATTGCATTGCTCTTTTCTTTATAGCTCAAGGAAATAAGCTTGAAAAAATATTTTTATTTGGGTGAGGTCCGGCCTTCCGTGCCCGTGGCTACTTAATCATTGATCCGACGGCCAAGATCAGCTGCTTTTGCGGAAAGGGAGCCGCGGGGCAGACACCCGGGCCTGTTCATTGTATATGTATAACTCTGTCCAACCTAGAATAAGAATGTTTACCTATCCGATCTCTCCCAGAAAAATAACATATCGTGATCAGAAATTAAAAGACACAGTTCCAACATGCAAAATTCCTTTTCGAAGGAGAAAAACATACAAAATCCGGCCTACCAGCAAAACGGCAGAATAACAGAGTACAGCTCGGTTCCTTGCCCGCACGTATGGCACGCCGTACAAATCTCCACGATTTCGCGACTGCGTGCAGGCACGACTTCTCCCGAAGATTGAACGATATATGTTCCTCCACAATCATCACCGGCTGATCTAACCACCACACTGATTGATCCAATCCGACGTAGTGCACACTATAAATCCACTCGCCCCATGCCATCTTCTGACAGAACTCAGCCAAGAAGAGAGCGCTACAAGGCAAAGCGAAGCGAAGGCAATGGCTTCTGCTGCGTCCAAGTCCGCGGCCGTCTTGGTCCTCCTCGTCTCCCTTGCCGGCGGGGCCACCACCGTGGACGCCAGGTTCAGGGCCATGCAGTGGACTCCCGCCCACGCCACGTTCTACGGCGACGAGGCTACGGCCGAGACGATGGGTACGTCGCCTGCACTGCACACGTACTACATTGGTCAATGACCATGCATGCTTATTCGGTTCCTTGTTATGCTGATGTATCGTGCTTGTGTTCTCGCAGGCGGGGCGTGCGGGTACGACATCACGGCGGGGTACGGCGCGGACACGGCGGCGCTGAGCTCGACGCTGTTCCTGGACGGCTACGGGTGCGGGACGTGCTACCAGATCCGGTGCGTGAAAGCCACGGCCTGCTACAGGGGCTCGCCGGTGATCACGGTGACCGCGACCAACCTGTGCCCGCCCAACTGGGCGCAGGACACCAACAACGGCGGCTGGTGCAACCCGCCGCGCACCCACTTCGACCTCGCCATCCCGGCCTTCAAGAAGATGGCCGACTGGCATGCGGGCATCGTCCCCGTCATGTACCGCAGGGTGCCGTGCATGCGCAAGGGCGGGATCCGGTTCGCGTTCCAGGGGAACCCGCACTGGCTGCTGGTGTACGTCACCAACGTCGGCGGCGCCGGCGACGTCGGGGAGATGTGGGTGAAGGGCAATGGCGGTATGGGGTGGCTGCGCATGAGCCACAACTGGGGCGCCTCGTACCAGGCGTTCGGGCAGCTCGGCGGCCAGGCGCTCAGCTTCAAGCTCACCTCCTACACCACCGGGTTGACCATCATCGCCGCCGACGCCACGCCGGCGAGCTGGAGCATTGGGCTCACGTACCAGGCTCGCGCCAACTTCAAATAGGAGTCGAAGCGAAGGTCTGAGGCACAGCAGAAGAAGCAGGAGCTGTGACACTGACAACGCTCTGCGGCGCTATTGCTGGGATGATCATTGACCATACCGTTTTCGTTGCTTCCTTTCTTATTTTCAGTTATTTCTAGGACCCTGTCGCGCGTTGCCGCCGTCCATGTGAAGAGCGTGGGGGTTTGACGTACGCAATGACAGTGAAAACTCTGTAGCACGATCAAAGCAAAAGATTTGCAGATTGTATTGTGCCTAAAAAAACCTAGTTCAATTAAGAATTTTCAGTGCAATCAGAGGTGGCTGGTGGACAGACTAAAGTTGCTACAACCCTAATAACACCAAGCCACAAGAATACTGACTTGTAAAAATAACAAGCACAGATCAATTCTCCTGACAAGAAATCGCCTACAGAGAATCATAACTTTGTTGAACACCCGCCCCCTTTTTAAAGTCGTATGTAGGGTTCAACTGGGTTGCCTTACCCACTTCTTTTACCTCTTCTTTTAAAAGGAAGCTACTGCTCACATCAAATTATTTTTGAAGAGATCACCGAAACCACAAAAAGAAAAATCAACAGAAGACACAATCAAGGAGTCAAGTTCAAAAGTATCCACACATCCATCATTCAAGCAGAAGGACCTGATTTTTGTTTGGTCAACACCAGACCACACGTCACAAATGTCCACGGTCACAATGGAAAGCTCTCCACAATACCCCGCTTTCGGTTATATTTAGTCAAACTTCATATTTTCAGGTGCGGTAATTTATGATTTTAGACTGCTACATGGATCCTCAAACCAGAGCAGGGTACTGCTTGGCCTGCAGCCGAATGCGTCTCTTGTACTCTGCTGGATCCTGCAAAGCAAAAGAAAACAATGTGAATGAGCCCTAAAAAAACAATGTGAATGGATGATACTGAAGGACTAACGGATGAAAGAATATTGTTCAGTTCTTAATTCTAACCTGGATAAAGAGGTGATAACCATCAGTCTGGGCAGGATCAGCTGGATTAGGTTGATCAAGCAAATCCTGTATTCCAACTAGAATCTGCTTAACAGTGATGGCAGGTCTCCAACCCTGAGAATATGCAACTTGAACTGTAAATTTGGTGGTGTGCTATTTCAATAAAACCTAAGAAAATAGCTTTGCTGCGCTTACACTATCCTCATTAAGAATCGAGAGGCAGACCGTCCCTGAAGGATAGACATTTGGGTGGAAAAAACCCTGCGGGAACTTGCACTTGGGAGGTTTGCTAGGGTAGTCCTCACTGAAATGGAGAGTAAGTGGGTAGTATCCACTTTCCCAATCAGTCTGCGCAAATGACGAGGGAGTAGTTAAGACACTTCAGTAAAAAAATCCAGACCTTTTGGAATGAATTAACAGGGACGACAAAACAAGAAACAGATATACAAAGTGAGCAATGAGTTAACAGCATGACAAAACAAGAAAGAGAAATACGAAATGAAGAACATATATTCACCATAACAGTCATATCACAGAACTGGGAAAACAGATGCAAGAGATTAGCGAAGTCCACCAGATGCAAGGCAGAATGGTTTGACTGCACATTATCTATGTATACAGAAATTCCGTCCTACTCCTCCCCCTGTTGATCCAACAACTTTGCATGTCTGTGGCATTGTTGTGAATCCTTTCCCGCTAGTCTCAAAAAACGGCAGCAGGAAAGCATGGCATCTGCTAATCAGCCTCTCCTGCCTACATTTGCCATTTTAGGGATCCTATTGTAGTGTCAACCTCACCAAGGTCTGGACTATGAAAATGGAACATAAGTACCGATACTTTATTTAGCTTTGGCTTCAGGAAAGGCTTCTCACCAATAAAAATATTTCTAACCATGGAATCCCAAACAACACCATGTGCTCCCTATCACCTAATGTGATGAGCTTCCTGAAAACTCTACATGCCTGATCCTAGTGTGACCATACTCTTTTGGCATGTGGACTCTCATGGCCAAAACTGGTTTGATAAGCGAACGTTACACCTTGCTCATCATCAGTTCACTTTGCCAGCAGCCTGGAGGTTTTCTTTTTCAGCAGCTATCAGTGACGAGTTGACGACTCTTTGATCTCAGACTCTCAGTGCAAGCAGCAATCAGCCTAGCTGCAAATTCTGGTCTCACGCGGCCACGCACGCCGCCCAAGATCACCACTTCTCGCGCACGTCGTGCCTTGTGAAAACTGCGGACTGCGCTCTATGCCTCTTTTGTAAAGTGTACTATATATACACATGAATGGATGAGCAGCACCGTAAGGTGCATTGCATACTCCTACGGCTTGTCTACACTCAGTTGTACTCCCTCCGTTCCAAAATAGATGACCCAATTTTATACCAAGTTTAGTATAAAGTTGAGTCATCTATTTTGGAACGGAGGGAGTAGCATATAGCTACTGCAGTTGGCACATATTAAGGAACACAACAGACGCGTTTTTGAGCAATGCACACCTACAGAAACGTCTAGCTGAGCACATTAAGCATGATGTTTATCTTCTAAAGCTCGGTGCAGTTTGGGTTTCGATGGGTTTGTTTCGCAGCACCCACTACCACTAGACACGAGTAGTCGTTATTAATTTTCTTTTATTGAGGTCTGATCTTTTTGGACCTGATTGTTTGATCATGTAAAAACTTCTTTTCTTCTTAAATGCATTGGCAGTACACCTGCCTGATTCCTCAAAAAAAAAAAGGCATGGCCAGATAACTTGAGCTCCCTGGTCACATCAGAGTGGGTAAAGGCAAATCGTGTTATAGAGAAGTATCTATCCTCATGTGGCCAAAATTATTAACTTTTTGCTTGGGTTTCTGTGGCTCATGTTGTGTGTTTCATCTCTAGCCTGCACAAACATGCTTGGGAATGAAGGCTTTGTTGCCACTGATGTTGTATTACAGTTTTGTTGTACGCAAAGTATGGACAAAAGCCACATTAGTTCTATAGCTCCTAGGTTGGGGTAACAGATACGCGATGAGGAAGAACTGAAGATTAGTAACTTGTCACGAATAACATCACAGTTCCTAATACCCAATCCAACAAATAGGTAACATAATCCATAGATGAACCACCAGACATAGACCAAAGCACCCATCGAACCTAGTTTTAGTAGTCTACTACTGTAATAATACCACGAAAGTCCAGAAACCCTCAATTTTCACACACGCGCAATAGGCAATTGCGCAATACGGAGTATATCGCTATCAAAGACAGGCCCTTTGCCTCACAGACCAAACCAGATCGAATCGGGGTCGGGTGCTCCGCAGTTGCTCAAGTACTTACCCCCTGCTTTCCGGGGATGGTGCAGTTCCAGATCATGAGATTCACCGACCCGTCGGCCACCGTCTCCGGCTTCGCGACGAATCCCTGCGAACCAGAAGGACCAGATCAAGACCCGAATCGCCGGTAGGAGGGGCGGGGGGTGAGACGCGAAGAGGGAGGGGGATGATACGGACATGGGGGTGGTTCTTGCGCCAGGCCTTGCGCTCCTCCGCGAGGCGGCCCCGCGCGATCCCTCCTCCTGACATGGGCGGCGGCGGAGGAGGCTGCTGGCTGCTCTCTGTCGCTGAGTCTGGGGTTTGGGTTTCGGAGTCTGCGCAGATGACGATGCGTTAGTTTTTCCTTTCCCTTTTATCTCTTTCTTCTTTTCTTTTCCAGGGAAATATCTTTTCTCCCGAAAATTCGATTCTAGCCCAGGCTCGGTTCCTCCAGAAATCTCAGCCGCCCGCTCGCATTTAGATCCGCGCCTTCCTTGTATTTGAAGATGTACTATTTTCTTCAAGAAACTTGCGATATGTTCATCATTAATCATGGTGGTACAACGAACGTCAACACCAGAAATAAAATAGTTATATCCAAATTCATAAACCGGCTAGCAACGACTATAAGCACTGAAGCAAGTCGAAAGCGCGCCGTCGTCATCACCCTTCCTCGTGTTATGGTCCCGCTACTACCTTCACTCGATTTCACCACAGGATACGGAGTTTGTTGCAGATACTAGGGTTCTAGAGTAAGAAATGGGGAATCAGAGAAGAGAGATACCACTGTTCAGAGTTCAGTTTCTCCACACCTCACGCGGGAGGGGATCGACACCTACTTAACCCTACTCGTTGTGTCCCACTCTGAGCCTGAGTAGCGCTTGTTGGGATAGGCCTGGTGACATGGTCGTTCCAGTCCAGAGGCCACCGGGGTGGTTGAGCCATCCATACTGTCAGGTAGTGGGGTGACGGTGACATGTACCTAGGGTAGGGTCATAGGCCTGACCTAGACGCCGTACCCAAGGACACTGTCCTAGAGTCAAAGACACTCAAAGGACAACAGAAGATGCCGACTGAAAACACTTTGAAGTGCAATCCACTCGACCAGTTATCCATTCGGATATCCCAATTTCATTCGACCAAGATAGAGTCGGTCGACTGTAGGATCTAGAAGTAGATGTGTCTAGAGGGGGTGATTAGACACATAGTGCTAAAGTTGCAATTTTTAAGCTTTTTCGGTTTAAGTGGAGTTTAGGCACAAATTCAATACACACAATACATATCAAGCAAGCATGCAAAGAGTATATGAGCAGCGGAATGTAAAGCATGCAATTTGCAAGAATGTAAAGGGAAGGGTTTGGAAAGATCAAACGCAAATGGAGACACGGATGTTTTTCCCGTGGTTCGGATAGGTGGTGCTATCCTACATCCACGTTGATGGAGACTTCAACCCACGAAGGGTAACGGTTGCGCGAGTCCACACAGGGCTCCACCCAAGGGCAACGGTTGCGCGAGTCCACACAGGGCTCCACCCACGAAGGGTCCACGAAGAAGCAACCACCCACAAAGGGTCCACGAAGAAGCAACCTTGTCTATCCCACCATGGCCATCGCCCACGAAGGACTTGCCTCACTAGCGGTAGATCTTCACAAAGTAGGCGATCTCCTTGCCCTTACAAACTCCTTGGTTCACTCCACAATCTTGTCGGAGGCTCCCAAGTGACACCTAGCCAATCTAGGAGACACCACTCTCCAAGAAGTAACAAATGGTGTGTAGGTAATGAACTCCTTGCTCTTGTGCTTCAAATGATAGTCTCCCCAACACTCAACTCTCTCTCATAGGATTTGGATTTGGTGAAAAGAAGATTTGAGTGGAAAGCAACTTGGGAAGGCTAGAGATCAAGATTCATATGGTAGGAATGGAATGTCTTGATCTCACACATGAGTAGGTGGTTCTCTCTCAGAACAAATGAGTTGGAATGATGTGTGTGTTCTGTTTTCTCTCTCATCGAATGAGAAGCAGGTGGAGGGGTATATATAGCCTCCACACAAAATCCAACCGTTACACAGTTTTCCAATCTCGGTGGGACCGAATTATAAAACTCGGTCTGACCGAAATAGTAAACCTAGTGACCGTTAGGAATTTCGGTGGGACTGACATGCAACTCGGTAGGACCGATATGGTTAGGGTTTGGGCATAACGTAATCTCGGTGAGACCGATTACGCAAACTCGGTGGGACCGAGTTTGGTAATTAGCTAACCAGAGAGTTGGCCAGGCAAACTCGGTGGGACCGATTTGCTCTTTCGGTGGGACCGAGTGGAACTCGGTGAGACCGAAAAGTTACAAAGGGGAAACACTGAGTTTACATTGCAATCTCGGTGGGACCGATTGCATATCTCGATGGGACCGAGAATATTGCAATAGGTAACAGAGAGTTTGCAATCCCATCTCGGTGAGACCGAGATCCCTATCGGTAGAACCGAATTGCTAGGGTTTGGCAGTGGCTTATGACAAGTGAAACTCGGTGGCGCCGGATAGGAAAAATCGGCAGGACCGAGTTTGGCTTAGGGTTTAGGTCATATGTGGATATGGGAAAGTAGTTGAGGGTTTTGGAGCATATCATTAAGCACATGAAGCAAGAGGCTCATTAAGCAACACCTCATCCCTCCTTAATAGTATTGGCTTTTTCTATGGACTCAATGTGATCTTGGATCACTAAAATATAAAAGTGAAGAGTCTTGAGCTTGAAGCTTTAGCCAATCCCTTGTCCTTAGCATCTTGGAGTTCCCACAACCTTTAGTCCATGCCACTCCATTGTTGAACTTATCTGAAACATGCTAGATAGAAGTGTTAGTCCAACAAGAGATATGTTGTCATCAATTATCAAAACCACCTAGGGAGCACTTGTGCTTTCATCGACCACACGAAGAATCACTCGGAGAACAGAAGGTCTAAAGCCACTCAGGGCGGCAACGGTCAGGCGTTCACTCCGTAGTGTTAAAGGCCATTTATAGCTCTTTATAGCTAGCGTTACCAGTAACGCCTTGTCTTAATGTACATTGAACCCTGTATAACTGAGGACTGGAGGGGTCCGGCGCACTCTATATAAGCCATCCCCTCCTTGGGTACAAGGGTTCGCACCCCCTGTAACTCTCACGCATAATCCAGTCGACCAAGCCTCCAGGCACCGAGACGTAGGGTATTTACTTCCTCCGAGAAGGGCCTGAACTCGTAAATTTTGCATGCACAACCTCACCATAGCTAGGATCTTGCCTCCTTCTACGTACCCCATATCCTTACTGTCAGACTTACTCCCACGGCTATTGGCGTCCACCGTGGGGCCGGTGTCTTAGTGACTTCCGGTGAGGTTGCAGTTTTTCCGATCTCCATCAACATGGTTTCCGGCGGCGGTTTGGCTTTGGGCCGCGAGATCCGTCTCGGCATGCTCATTTTCATCGTCGACGACTCCGCCTGGCTCCAGGAGGCCCCTCTCGATGTCGAGGCCCTTTGTGACGCCCTCGATTCAATCGTACACTAATCATACACGCAAATGTGTACGATCAAGATCAAGGACTCATGTGAAGATATCACAACACAACTCTAGACACAAATTAAAATAATACAAGCTTTATATTACAAGTCAGGGGCCTCGAGGGCTCGAATACATAAGTTCGAAAACACAAGAGTCAGCAGAAGCAATAATATCTGAGTACAGACATGAGTTAAACAAGATTGCCTTAAGAAGGCTAGCACAAAAGCAACAATGATCAAAAAGGCAAGGGCTCCTGCCTGGGAGCCTCCTAACTACTCCTAGTCGTCGACGGTCTTCACGTAGTAGTAGGCATCCTCCGGGTAGTAGTAGTCATCAGTGGCGTCGTCTGGCTCCTGGGCTCTGTCATCTGGTCGCAACAATCGGGTATGGGGGGAAAGAAGTAGCAAAGCAACCGTGAGTACTCATCCAAAGTACTCGCAAGACTTTACATCAGATCTAAACTAAGTATGCATCTGTATCAAAGGAATGGGTTGTATCTGTGAACTAAACTGCAGAATGCCAGAAGGGAAGGGGAAAGCCTAGCCTATCGAAGACTAGCATCTTCTAGAAACCACCATCTTGCAGCAACAGGAGGGAGTAGAATAGCATAAAGTAAAGTAGCAGTAATGTTATCAACCTCGGCCAGAGATCCTTTCTCGACTCCCTGCGAGAAAGCAATCCCAGAGCCATACTATCCAGTTATCATCTCATATCCAAGTCTCATCTCCATGTCTCATCTCAAGTAACCAGTTCTAGTTGTATCGATCGAGATACAACTCCAAGTGTCCGTTACCATAGATGTTTTCTTCCCTGCAAGGGTGCACCAACTTACCCACCACGCTCGATTAACTCCGGCCGGACACACTTTCTTGGGTCATGCCCGGCCTCGGCCAAACAATACGCCGCAACCCGACCTAGGCTCAATAGAGAGGCCAACACACCGGTCTAAATCCTATGCCCCCAGGGGTCATGGGCCATCTCCCCAGGAACTCCTGCACGTTGCGTACGCGGTCGGTGAGCAGACCTAGCTACCTCCTTCAACAAGGTAGGAGCTTACGCAGTCCAACCCGGCGCGCGCCGCTCAGTCGTTGACGTCTATTAAGCTTCGGCTGATGTATACGACGCAGAACGCCATACTATGCCCACGTGATGGTTAGTGCTATCAGGCCAGAGGCCCCTCGGATCAAATATCCAAATCATAGTGGATTAGGAACGCGCGGTAACGAGCAGAGACTCACGATCGATGTGACCCCGTCGCCCCGTCTCGAGTACTTGCGGCAAGGGCTAAGAATGCCCGGCCACGCCTCGTAAGTATCTCGCGGGCACCTTCCAGGTCAACCCGACTCCACATCACTCGCTATTAAGCTCGCGCGAGTACCCCTCAGGGTCGACCCATCTTTAGTAACATGGATCAGTGCAAAGTCATAGTAACCATATTAACGGTGTGTCTAACACCAAAGGGAAAACCCGAGGAATCACCCCCAATGAATTCCACTCGATGTTGTCATCAAGGTG
The DNA here is from genome assembly GCF_003073215.2 of Triticum urartu. Classification (NCBI taxonomy): domain Eukaryota; kingdom Viridiplantae; phylum Streptophyta; class Magnoliopsida; order Poales; family Poaceae; genus Triticum; species Triticum urartu. The sequence continues at coordinate 357,705,279 of NC_053022.1, forward strand.
AACGTAAGAGGATCCACCCTCGAGGTTCACATTTGATGGGTTGCACGACAGAGCCGTATCGGAAGTGGTTAAGGAGGAAATCACCCTCGATGACCTCGACCGTATAGCTACACTACGGAGATCTCATCAGGAGTGATGTAAGAGGTTCCACCCTCGGTACTCGATGGTAACTCTGCAGAGTCGTACAACTAGGGGGGTGATGTGCGGTGTCGGTGCCTGGACGTCGATCACGTTGATCGAGTCATCGAACATAAAGCGAGGCAACTGGGACAAGGTGGGGGGTCACTGATGGATCACTAACCAACCTATACTAAGCAGTTTAGGATAAGCAGGTAAGGTATGAAAGCAGGTAACAACAACATGCTATGCATCAGAGTAGGATCATACATAAAGCAGTAGCAGTTCTAATGCAAGCATGAGAGGGAAAAAAATGGGCGATATCGAAATGCTCAAGGGGGTTTTGCTTGCCTGGTTGCTCTGGCAAGGAGGGGTCGTTGGGGATGTAGTCGTACTCAGGCGCATCAACGTCGGTCTCAGGGTCTACCGGAGAAGAAGAGGTGGGAGAAACAGTAAATACGAGGCAAACAAGCATCACAAAATATAACAAGGCAAAACGCGGTGCCAGGGGTGAGCTAACGCAGTACTAGGCGATACTGGTGAAGGGGGAAACATCCGGGAAAGTTTTCCCAAAGTTAGGCATTTTCGGACAGATGAAACGGAGGGGGACGGTTGCAGGTTTGATATGGTAGGGACGTGTGGCGGACAAACGGGTTGCGTATCTGAATTCGTCTCGTCGTTCTAAGCAACTTTCATATAGAAAACATTTCATCTGAGTTACGAGTTATTTTATATGAATTTCCAAAGTTTAAGCAATATTCTGAAATTATTATTAAAACTAAAATAGGGGTTATTACATCAGCATGACATCAGCAGTCAACCGAGTTGACCAAAGTCAACCCTAACGTGTGGGGCCGTTCTGTCATAGTCTAACAACTAATTAACCGTTTTAATTAACTAATCAAGTTAATTAGGCACTAAACAGAGTTAATTAAGTTAATTAATTACCTAATTAATTAATTAATTACTGATATAATTAATTAATTAATTATTATTTTAAACGTTTTTGGGGCGGGCCCCTCTGTCATAGGCCTATCTGGCCAGGGCGGGCCCTCTGTCATAGGCCTATCTGGCCAGGGCGGGGCCCCTGTGGTCAGTGACCCAGGGTGGGGCGGCGGCTGTGGCCGGCCAGCCACGGCTGTGCCGCGCGCACGCGGCCACTGGCGAAGCCAGGGCACGGCGAGGCCGGCCGGAGCAGCGGCTAGGGCTTCGGCGGCCAGGGCGGAGCAGCAAGCTGCAGTGGTGGGGACGTGCGGGGCCGATGGCCAGGGGGTGCGGCCATGGAGCCTCGGGCACGAGCTGAGCAGCGTGCGGGCGACGGAACGGCGCAGCGACGTGGCCGGGGGCGCGGGCGCGCGCGCGGAGGCGCGGCCGGATCCGGTGATGGGAGAGAGAGGGGCGGACGAGGCTCACCCCGTTTGTAGATGAACGGGGGCGGCGTGGCTCGACGGAGTCCGGTGAGGAGGAGGACGGGGACGAGTGAAGGGGACAGGGAGCGTCGACGAGGAGGAGACGAGGATGACGGGGCGGCGTCGCGGCGTCGGGGAGGCGCGGTCAGGGGAAGGCCGTCGCCGTCGGGCGGCGCGGGGCAGTAGCGGTGATGGGAGGCGCTGGTCAGCGCCAGCGCGGGAGAGTCGGGGTCGGCGGAGGCGGGGTCATGGGGTCGAGCGCCGGTGAGGAGGTGGTGGCACGAGGCGGCGATGGTGGGTGCCGACGGCGTCGAGGGCGGGGCGAACGGCAGCGAGCGTAGGGGCGCTGCCCCAATCTGGATCGGGATGAGGGGAGAGACGAGGGAGGGAGTGAGGGGGGTCTGGGCTAGGGTTTGGTGGTGGGGAGGCCTAACTAGGCCGCGGTTGGGCCGGCTGGCCAGTTGGGCCACGTGGGTCGGCCAACTGGGCCGTCTCGCCCAGGAGGAAGAGTTGTTTTCCTTTTTTTATTTTTATTTTCAGCAGCATTTTTGCCTTTTCTTTTAGCCACTAATGACTTTGCAAAATTATTCCACTGGCTAAAACAAATCCAAAGAATTATTGTGCACTGCCACAAAAAGTTTGGGGCCTTCAGGAGTTGTCCAAGCATTTTTAGAAAATGAAAAGGACATCTTAAATACTGCTGGACCAGATAATAAATTCTCAGGGGCAATTTGGAAATTCCAAAAATGTTGGATTCAACATGAAAAATATCTAGGGATTATTTGCCATAGGATGAACTATTTTATTTGCATGAAAGAAGAAGCAAATATTTGACAAGCAATTTGAATTTGAAGCAGATTTTGGACAAGTGGCATTTTGGCATGATGATCATGATGACATGACCTTCATTAGGGGGAGATTACTGTAGTGTGATGCTGGGTATGTTACACCCTTCTCGTCCGTGGGGCGGCACACTTTCACGCGAGTGCGTGCGACGTCCTCCTACATCAGCCGTCGACCTAGTATCGGTCGGCTCCGCGTCATCCACACTCCCTGCTGTTCGCCGTCGCAAGTGATCTGGTCAATCGCAGCTTCAGTGGTGGGTGAAGCATGCGGTGGGCCGCCAGTCGGCCACCCCTCAAGTCGCGGCAATTGAGCCTGATTAATCTCTCTACGGACTATTCGACCTGTCGACTGGTTCCGCTGAGACCCTGTCTGAGTCCGGGAGCAGCGACCCTGCGGCGGAAGTCCTGATGGTCGACACGTCGTGTAGCCTGCCTGGTTTCCATCGTAGTGGTGGCGGAGATGGTGGCGGCGGTCCGTCGCATGGTCATGATGAGTATCATCCTGAAGCCCTCAGTTCGGAGGAGAGGGAAGAGCTGCATCGTCGCAATGTGGAGGCTCCACACCCCCATCATCGGAGAGACCTCTGAGGCTCGGGCCTTGGAGGCCGCGCGCCTAGCCACCTTGGCTGAGCACACGCGCCTGGAGAATCTCCAACATTCACTCGACGAACGCGCTCGTCGGCAGATCCCCGAATCCAGTCAACATCATCGACAATTGTTTCCGCCTGAACCTCAAGTATATCGCACACCGATCCAAAACCTTGCAGCTGCAACCCGTATAGCAGAGTCGATTCAGCCATCTCGTTCAGAGGCTGGGAGAGGTTTGCTGCAGATCCGAGCGCTGCTCCGGGCAGCGAGGGAACAAAACTCTGCCGTTTATCAGTCGCGCAATAGGATCCATAGCAGATATGTGATTGCAGACACAGTTCAGTCGGCTCATAGTCCAAGATCGCCTCCGCGGCGTGAGGATCGCGGGCACCGCCAGGATCAACACCTGGATCGGAGCCATGGACCGTATGATCATCGATTCGGCCATGATGACCACCGTCGAGTGCCAATGCCCCCTCCGAGGGGCGGATCGTACGTGCCCCAGCGGTATGATGACAGGCGCCCGTATGGTGATGAGCGGAGAGCTCCAGTCGACCCAAGAGAACCCAAGTTTGATGCGAGATCTCTTCTCATACAAAATCTAGTCGACCGAGGTCGGGCACACAGAGAGGGACAAGATGTACACCACCCGAGTGGAAGTCGAGTGCATGTTTCTGGACCTGAGTGTTTCAGTAGAGCCATCCGAGCTGCAGAGATCCCGCCCAACTTCAGGTTGGTGACGGGCATGAGCAAGTTCACCGATGAATCGAAGCCCGATACTTGGTTAGAGGATTACCGAGTGGCAGTGCAGATTGGTGGCGGCAACGATGATGTAGCCATGAAGCACCTCCCCTTGATGCTTGAGGGTTCGGCCAGAGCTTGGTTGAATCAGTTGGCCCCTGGCAGTATTTTCAGTTGGGAAGAGTTGGCCCGAGTGTTTATCAAAACGTTCGAGGGCACTTGCAAGCAACCTGCTGGGCTGACTGAATTAAAACATTGTATCCAGAAACCGAATGAGACTTTGAGAGATTACATTCCGAGATGGACTACCCTTCATCATATAGTGGAAAATGTGTCACAGCACCAAGCAGTTTGCGCCTTCAAGGAGGGCATTCGGTACAGAGAGCTCAACCTGAAGTTTGGTCGAACAGGAGACATGACTCTGGCCCGAATGATGGAAATAGCCACTCAGTATGCTAATGACAAAGAGGAAGACCGACTCCGCAGTGGCAAGAATAAACCAGTCGCCCAAGACACTAGAGGAGGAAATTCCAGTCAGAAGCAAAAGCGCAAAGCTGAAACTGCAGGTCCTGCTGAAGCCGCAGTCGTGAATCAAGGGAAGTTCAAGGGGAAGCCTAAAGAGCCATGGATCCCCAAGAAAGTGAAAGATCAAGCGAGAAATGATGTTCTTGATTTGTCGTGCCACATACACACCAAAACAGATGCAGAGGGTAACCTGATTCTGCCCAAACATATCACTCGACAGTGTCGGCTCCTTATTCAGAGTTTCCGAGAGAGTTAGCCCAGTGAGAAGGAGAAAGAGTCTGATAAGGATGAAGATAAGGAGGAAGATGAGGGTTACCCCAATGTCAATGCCACATTAGTGATTTCTGCCGACGTCGAGAGCAAAAGTCGACTGAAAGTTATCAATAGAGAAGTGAATATGGTTGCTCCAGCAACCCTGACGTATTTGAAGTGGTCAAAGACTCCTATTACATTTGACCAGTCAGATCACCCAGCACACGTTGCTACCCTGGGAGGCAAGCGCTGGTGGTTGACCCAGTCGTTGGGGGCACCCAACTGACCAAGGTTCTGATGGATGGTGGCAGTGGTTTGAACATTTTGTATGTTGAGACCCTCCGAGGGATGGGCATCCGGATGTCCAAGCTCAGCGAGAGCAACATGCGATTCCATAGAGTCATCCCAGGAAAGAAAGCCGATTCAATCGGTTAGATCACTCTTGATGTGGTTTTCGGTGATTCAAAGAATTACCGCAAAGAAAAGTTGACATTTGAAGTGGTGGATTTTCACAGTGCCTATCATGCTATTCTGGGCAGGACTGCATACGCTTGTTTCATGGCTCGACCATGTTACGTGTGCCTCAAGTTGAAAATGCCTGGCCCTAGGGGCGTGATCACAGTCACAGGAAATTGGCAAAGGGAGGAAGAGTGCCTTCGGAAGGGCTCAAAGATTGCCGATGAGCAAATGGCAGCAGTGGAAATGGAAGAGTATCAGAAAAATGCAGATCCGAGTGATTTGTTGCGAGCAAAGAAGCCTGCTTCAGAGTCCGCATTTTAGTCGTCTGGTGAGACAAAGCCTGTCCATGTTCACCCGACTGATCCCAATGCCACTCCGACCCACATCTCAACAACACTCGACAGCAAATAGGAAGAAGCGCTCATCCAGTTCCTCTGTGAGAACTGGGACATCTTTGCATGGAAACCATCTGACTGCTAGGTGTACCCAGGGAACTGGCTGAGCACCATTTGCGAGTTGACTCAAAAGCAAAACCCATCAAAGAGCATCTCCGTCAGAGCGCCGTGGAGAAGAGGAAGGCAATTGGCGAGGAAGTAGCTCGGCTTCTGGCAGCTAAGTTCATCCGCCACTCCGAGTGGCTTGCCAATGTTGTCATGGTCCCCAAGAAAGACGATTCACTTTGTATGTGTATCGATTTCAAGCACATCAATCGGGCCCGCCCAAAAGATCACCTCCCTCTCCCCCGCATCGACCAATTGCCGACTCAACTGCGGGGTGTGAGCGTTTACCCTTTTTGGATGCGTATTCCGGGTACCATCAGATCTGACTATTTGGACCCGATGAAATAAAAACAGCTTTCATCACCCCATTCGGGTGTTTCTTCTATGTTACCATGCCCTTTGGCCTCAAGAATGTCGGCGCCATGTTTATGCATATGATTCAGAAGTGCTTGCTCACTCAAATCAATCGGAATGTGGAGGCATACATGGATGATATTGTGGTCAAGTCACGCAAAGGTTTCGACCTATTGACTGGCCTCGCTGAAACCTTTGCCAATTTAAGAAGGTATGATATCAAGCTCAATCCACCAAAGTGCACATTCGGAGTCCTAGGTGGAAAGTTACTCGGTTTTCTCGTTTCCGAACGAGGGGTCGACGCAAACCCAGAAAAGGTTGGAGCAATCCTCCGAATGAAATGCCCCGTGCGTGTGCATGATGTTCAAAAACTTACTGGTTGTTTGGCTGCGTTAAGTCGATTCATCTCATGACTCGGTGAAAAGGCACCGCCTCTTTACCGACTGATGAAGAAGTCTAGAAAGTTCGAGTGGACCCCCGAAGCAGAAGCAACGTTTGTAGAGCTCAAAGCCCTACTTTCCACCCAGCAGATGCTCGCTACCCCAGTTAGCAAAGAGCCTCTACTACTGTATATCGTGGCCACTGGACAAGTTGTCAGCATGGTGCTTACAGTCGAGCGGTGATTCATCTCCAACGTATCTATAATTTTTGATTATTCCATGCTATTATATTATCAACCTTGGATGTTTTATATGCATTTATATGATTTTTGGGACTAACCTATTAACCTAGAGCCCAGTGCCAGTTTATGGTTTTTCCTTGTTTTGAGTTTTACAGAAAAGGAATACCACACGGAGTTCAATTGACGTGCCAATTTTTGACGATATTTTATGGACCAAAAGAAGACCCCGGAGTAAAAGAGTTGGGCCAGAAGAGTCCCGGGCTGTCCACGAGGGTGGGGGCGCGCCCACCCTCCCAGGTACGTGGGCCTACCTTGTGGATGACTCGGGCACCTCCTTGACGTGAGACTGACGCCAAAAATTCCTATAAATACAGAAACCTCCAGAAATTAACCTAGATCGGGAGTTCCGCCGCCAGAAGCCTCCGTAGCCAGCGAAAACAAATCTAGACCCATTCCGGCACCCTGCCGGAGGGGGGAATCCCTCTCCGGTGGCCATCTTCATCATCCCGGCACTCTCCATGATGAGGAGGGAGTAGTTCACCCTTGGGGGCTGATGGTATGTACTAGTAGCTATGTGTTTGATCTCTCTCTCTCTCTCGTGTTCTTGATTCGGCACGATCTTGATGTACCACGAGCTTTGCTATTATAGTTGGATCTTATGATGTTTCTCCCCCTCTACTCTCTTGTGATGGATTGAGTTTTCCCTTTGAAGTTATCTTATCTGACCGAGTCTTTAAGGATTTGAGAACACTTGATGTATGTCTTGCATGTGCTTATCTGTGGTGACAATGGGATATCACGTGATCCACTTGATGTATGTTTTGGTGATCAACTTGCGAGTTCCGTGACCTCGTGAACTTATGCATAGGGGTTGGCATAGGTTTTCGTCTTGACTCTCTGGTAGAAACTTTGGGGAACTCTTTGAAGTTCTTTGTGTTGGTTGAATAGATGAATCTGAGATTGTGTGATGCATATCGTATAATCATACCCACGGATACTTGAGGTGACATTGGAGTATCTAGGTGACATTAGGGTTTTGGTTGATTTGTGTCTTAAGGTGTTATTCTAGTACGAACTTTATGATATATTGAACGGAAATAATAGCTTCATGTTATTTTACTATGAACTCTTGAATAGATCGATCAGAAAGGATAACTTTGAGGTGGTTTCATACCCTACAATAATCTCTTCGTTTGTTCTCCGCTATTAGTGACTTTGGAGTGACTCTTTGTTGCATGTTGAGGGATAGTTATATGATTCAATTATGTTACTATTATTGAGAGAACTTGTACTAGTGAAAGTATGAACCCTAGGCCTTGTTTCCTAGCATTGCAATACCGTTTGTGCTCACTTTTATCATTAGTTACCTTGCTGTTTTTATATTTTCAGATTACAAAAACCTATATCTATTATCCATATTGCACTTGTATCACCATCTCTTCACCGAACTAGTGCACCTATACAATTTAGCATTGTATTGGGTGTGTTGGGGACACAAGAGACTCTTTGTTATTTGGTTGCAGGGTTGTTTGAGAGAGACCATCTTCATCCTACGCCTCCCACGGATTGATAAACCTTAGGTCATCCACTTGAGGGAAATTTGCTACTGTCCTACAAACCTCTACACTTGGAGGCCCAACAACGTCTACAAGAAGAAGGTTGTCTCGTAGACATCAAGCTCTTTTCTGGCGCCGTTGCCAGGGAGGTTAGCTGTTGAAGGTATATCTTTAGATCTTGCAATGGAATCTTTTAGTTTCTTGTTTTATCACTAGTCTAGTCCATAAAAGAAAACTACAAAAAATGGAATTAAGGTTGCCTCATATGCTTCATCTTTTTAATATCTTTCATGAATATAAGGATTCCGATAATTGTGCCAAAGTGTTAGAAGAAGAATGCATTAGAATGTTTGGCACTAAATATTTGAATGATGAGCATGATTGCAATGTTGTTAGTATGAATTCCTTGAATATCCATGGTACTAATGATGATTGCACTAGTCATGATGAAAATGTCTCTTATAAGCATGTCAATTTTTGTGGAGTGCATAGAGTTTGGAAGTACACACCAAATAGGGAAGATAGGTTTTGCAAGAGGCATAAGTATTTAGAAACTAAATGGTTGCACGAAAGGCTAGATGCTTGTGCTGAAGATTTAAAGTTTCTTTGCCATCCTTGTGAACTTTGCAATGGACATGATCATTTAAATATCCAATGCAAATTGTTTCATGATCGAATCGTGTCCAAAAATCGTGATGACTTGATTTCCACTTAGTTTGCTTCTGGGTTATGAAGAAATGAAACGTATAACTAAGGATATTCCAGAATTTGCCCTCGATAATGTTCTTGATTTTGATCTAGAGGAAATTTATATGTATTGAGCGGTGAATTGCATTGAAAATCCTTATATTACCAATTACATAAAGTCAAGAAAACAATTAGAAGATGAAGAGAATACTAATGAAAGGGAAGAGACTTCCCAATATCCTCTTATTATTTCTTATGATGAATCAGGTAACGAGGAGGAGCCTTCTATCCAACCAATCTCACTAATATCAAGCTCTAAAAAGAGGATTAAACCCACACATGATGTGAAGAAGAGAAAGAAAATACGGAGAAGCAAAGGTAAAAATGTATCCCTCCCAAATGATGTTGATCCTATTACTCATTGTGATGATGATAATTGTTATACTATTGATGCTATCCATGCTATTAATGATGAGAGTGATTATGCTTATGATATGAAAAGGCCCAAGCTTGGGGATGCTATGTTTGATGAGAATGACATGTTTGAGAATGTATTTTCTGCAATTAATGTTTGTCCCAATCTTGGGGATGCTATGTTTGATGAAGATGATATTTTTTGTCCCCCAAGTTTTGATGAGCAAATTTATTTTGATGATAGCATGCCTCCTATTTATGATGATTATATTGATGAAAGTGGGTTCGGAAGAGTGTCAACTTTAGGAAGTGATGATCCCACTATTTTGTAGGATGTTGAATCATATTGTGATAATTGTGAAAGTGGATTTGGAGAGGTCATGACTTCATTTAGTAATGATTCCACTATCTTGGAAGAGGTTTCAATTGATTATGATGAGAACAAAGTTGCTACTTATGATGATTATTGTGATGACACTTATGCTATAAAAAGTAGTGATGATTATATTTATAAAACTTGTCATGATTATGATTACCCTTTTTCTGAACATTACTCTTTTAATGTGGAAACCATTTACAGTATTCGAGTTTCTTATGATACTCCCACTATTCCGATTGACAAGAATTTTGCTTATGTGGAGAGTAGTAAATTTTGTATGCTTGGGGATCATGAAAATAATGCTTCATGTGATGGTTATATTGTTGAATTTATTCATGATGCTACTGAAAATTATTATGAGGGAGGAATATATGCTTGTAGGAATTGCAATAATATCAAGTTTCCTCTCTATGTGCTTAAAGTTTTAAAGTTATGCTTGTTTTACTTTCATATAAGTGCATTGAATACTATGAGAAGTTTGATACTTGATGATTGTTTTGAGATATGAAGATGGTGATATTAGAGTCATGCTAGTTGAGTAGTTGTGAATTTGAGAAATACTTGTTCTAAAGTTTGTGATTCCCATAGCATGCACGTATGGTGAGCCGTTATGTGATGAAGTCAGAGCATGATTTATTTATTGATTGTCTTCCTTATGAGTGGCGGTCGGGGACGAACGATAGTCTTTTCCTACCAATCTACACCCCTAGGAGCATGCGCATAGTACTTTGTTTTGATAACTAATAGATTTTTGCAATAAGTATGTGAGTTTTTATGACTAATGTTGACACTACAAAAAAAGACACATCCGTGACATTTTGGGCCGAACGAAATTTTTTTCTGTCATACATATGACACTTCTATGACGATAATTGTGACAAAACCCGGTATCATCATAGATGTGGTGGGCTCCTACTTCTATGACATGATAGAAAATGGGCTTTTCGTTCTGGGCGGGCCGGAGACGCAGCTGCATGACATTCTTTGGGCCGTCCATGACGGAAAAACCCGTGGTAGAAGCGAGGGCGAGGAAAATTTCGGGGAGTTCCCGGTTACAGTGGGAGGTCGGGGGCCGAGCGATGCGTGTTTCTCTCGTACACGTACGCGCGTGTGTGCGAGGCGTTGACTCTAACTGAACCCGAGTGAGGCATTGGGCTCTAACTGAACCCGAGCGATTGCACTGCAGGCTACGCGTTACTGAACCTGAGCGATCGATCGATGGCTGTTAACTGAACCCGATCGAGCGATTCCTTCGCTACTGCTGCTAACTGAAGCCGATCGATGCTGCCTCTGGATGAACAGTGAGCGTTGAACAGTTCCCGGTGGGGGTGGATGAACAGGACCCCCTGGTGTTGCCTCTGGATGAACAAGACCCCGATCGATCGAGCCGGTTGGGGCTGGATGAACAGGACCCCGTGGAGGGCTGGATGAACAGGACCACCCCGTGGAGGGCAGGATGAACAGTAGACGGTGGAGGGCAGGATGAACAGTAGCCCATGGAGGGGTGGTTGAACAGGAGCCCGTGGAGAGGGCTGGTTGAACAGTAGCCGGTGGAGTAGCGCGTGGTGGAGGCTGGATGAATAGGAGCCCGTGGATGAACAGTCGCAGGTGGAGGCTGGAGGAGGTCGACGGTGGATGAACAGTAGCTCGTGGAGGCTGGAGGGGGTCGACGGTAGAGATGAACAATATCCCGTGGAGTCCCGTTTTGCGGTACGCCACACCCCTTCCGATGAACAGGACCCCCGTTTCGACCGTAGCGCTCCAACACAAGTTCGTTTCGTCCGTTTTGCGGTACGCCACACCCTTCCCGATGAACAGGACCCCCGTTTCGACTGTAGGAGGTCCGTTTCCTCTGTTTTGCGGTATGCCAGACCCCTCCCGATCAACAGGACCCTGTTCCGAACGTAGGAGGTCCGTTTCCTCTGTTGTGCGGTACGCCAGGCCTCGTTTCCATCGCCTGTTCCGTCCAAGCCCTCCCGATGAACACGACCACGCATTCCGTTCCGACCCAGCCGGTTGGCTCCCACACGTTCCATTGCCTCCCCATGAACACGACGCATTCTGTTGCCTCCCCATGAACACGACGACGACGCTGTTTCTCCGTTCCGACCCAGCCATGTACACGAGCCCTGGCCGTACATATGCGCGAGTAGGCGTTCGAGACCCCGCCCGTATGTACACATACGTGGCCGTATTTTCTTTCTTGCACCCTGGCCGCTATACGTATGTGTACATGCTACGTGCGCGCCTCTACTACGACACGTGTGCGCCTCTACTATGACACGTGCGCGCCTCTACTATGACACGTGCGCGCCTCTACATCGACCAGTATGTACGTACACGTTCGCGACCAGAATGACAATGCTACGTACGCTTCGACCAGGTGGGTCCCGACTGTCAGGCACTTCCTTGCCTGCGAAGATGTAGCTGGTGGGTCCCAGCAGTCAGGGGGCGAATCGTTTTTTTTGCCCGAACGCACTTCCTTGCGTGCGAAGATGTAGCTGGTGGGTCCCAGCAGTCAGGGGGAAACATTTTTTTCACGAAATACAGTGGCCCGTCTGGTGGGTCCCAGCTGTCAGGTGGAGGAATCATTATTTTCCGCGCAGTAAGGAGGCACTTCCTTGCTGCGGCCGTGGACCCAGCTGTCAGCCTCTCCACGTATAGTCCATGTCTGATGGAAGTCGTTCCTTGACCACGTTGACCACGCCATGCCGAGAGCACCAGGGCGGTGGACGACGATGAGGCCTAGGAAGGGGACGACACGGAGGCAGGGAAGACTCGACAGTTGTTTCCCACGCGGAGGGGAGTACGACTGTACGAGGGTTTACTGGTTCGTCTGCCGTCGCCAGAGAATAACAGCAGGTGTGGGTGAGTAGAGGGATGGCTAGGCCAGTGATGGGAGTACGATCGGGCGGTGAGGCCTGCGCGGCAACACAGCCGGCCGCGAGGAGGAGGGAGCAGGCAGTCCCGCCGGCGCTTGTTTGAGCGGCTGGAGCAGGAAGAGCAGAGATTGAAGAAGCACGACGGCCGTTGGATGGACATCCAACAGTCAGTGCTTGTGCGTCAATCTTTTTTTAGGAAAGCCTCAAATATGTGGAAAACAGCATACAACCCATCTGCCATTATTTCTAATAATTTACAGCCCATTTGCTAATTCTTAAGGGTTTTTTGGAGCCCATATTCTTTTTGTTAGCATTACAGCCCATATTGTGGCAATGGTTAAAAAATTATACGAAATTTTGCATATTTCGGTGCGGTCCGAACTGTTTTTAATCCTGAAATTTCGACTCACATTCAAACTGATTTTAAAAATAAATGTATATCAATATAAAATCCAACAAATTCTCCACGCATAAAAATTAATGTAATTTAAAATCTTGAAATGAAAAAAAAGATATTTGAAACTAATTGCCAGTTTGATGTGTTTTAAAAATGTACAACCCATTTCTCATTACTGATGGGCCATTTTCTTGGCCAGCCGAATGAAAGCTCTCCTCGTCTTGAAAGATTGGCAGCCCAACAGGCCTGACAAAGCGACTTACTTGGCAAATCACAAAAAACTGGGCTGTGGTCGTGGACCCAGCTGTCAGCCTCTCCTCGTACAGTACTCTTCCGATGGAAGTCGTTCCTTGACTACGTTGACCACGCCGCGCGGAGAGCACCACGGCGGTGGACGACGGCGAGGCCTAGGAAGGGGACGAGCGGCAGCGGAAGCCCGCGCGGAGAGGACTACGAGGGTTCACTGGTTCGGCTGCGGTGTGAGGCTGCCATCGCTGCAGGGCCTGGCCAGCAGTGGGAATAGTAGGGGGCGGTGAGGCCTCTGCGGCAACACAGCCTGCCACGGGAGGCAGGAGCATGCGGCACGACCGGCGTTGCTTTGGGCGGCTGGAGCAAGAAGACCAGAGGTTGAAGAAGCACTACGGCCATTGGATGGACATCGTACGGTCACTGGAGCTAGAATCGTTCATATTGACTAAGTTGACAAAGCCCTTCGTCCCCGTCAACTTAGTAGGCCCACAAGTCAACCTCCCAGCAAGGTGGGTCCCAGCTAGCCGGGGGAGTATTCATTTTTTGTGCGTAATAAGGAGGCACTTCCGGTGGGTCCGAGCCGACAGCGGGGGAACGTTTTTTTCGCGAAATACTGTGGCCCGTCCGGTGGGTCCCAGCAGTCAGGGAGAAACGTTTTTTTTGCAAAATACTAGTGGCCCGTCCGGTGGGTCCCTGCTGTCAGGTGGAGGAATCATTATTTTCCGTGTAATAAGGAGGCACTTCCTTGCTGCCGCCGTGGACCCAGCTGTCAGCCTCTCCATGTACAGTCCACGTCCGATGGAAGTCATTCCTTCCACGTTGACCACGCCACGCCGAGAGCACCAGGGCGGTGGACGACGGCGAGGCCTAGGAAGGGGACGACGCTGTAACGCCCCGAGACCGATGTGCCAGGTGTCGTCCAGTTATTTGCTGTCGTTGCCATGTCATTTGCTTGTGTGTTGCATTTCATATCATGTCATCATGTGCATAGCATCATCATGTTTTCAAAACTTGTATTCGTCCGGGTTCTCCGAGTTCTTTCCATTGTTCGTTCTGAGCCCGACAACACTTGCACGCGCCCGCGGCATGTCCGAAATAGTATTTTATAAGTGGCCAGAAAATGTTCTCGGAATGGGTTGAAAGTTGGCATGTGGTGTTGTTATGTTGTAGGTAGGTCGCCTGCCAAGTTTCATCGCATTCGGAGTTTGTTTGATAGCCCAACGGATAACTATAGCGACATTATAGTCGGTCTAACGTCGGACGTTTTCGGTCTCCGGAAACAGATGCCAGGCTCTCTCTCTCTTCTCCCCCTCGCAGTCTCACCACAGCCCACCTAGTCCATCCTCCTTCCCCTCTTCACTTCCGGAGTTGTCCGATGCGACCGCACGGTCCGAAACCCTCTCTGCATAGTGCATCGAACCCCTCGCATGCGCGTCCGAAATTGTCTCGGACCCGACCCGGGCAGTCGTCACCGTAGGATCCGGATCATCCCCAAACGTCTACAAAACATCTCCGTTTTCTTAATTGGACTCCCTAACCTATTTTATCTCGACCATACGATTTTGATCGGAAGATCCAAACTCTCCCCTTTCCATATATATAGTCCATCCCTAGTCCATTTTGGCAAAACCCTAGAAACCCTCTCCCTTGTCCCGTTGCGCCGCCGCCACTAGCTCCACCTGGTCGCTCCCCTCGGGATCCCCTCCCTCGATCCCACAGCCTCCCTGACCAACTCCCTTATCTCTCGGGATCCTCCCGATCCAAAACCACCCGAGCGCCTCCACCTTGCTTTCAGCGCCGCCCAACCAGATCGCAGCCCCCTTCTCCTCCACCGCAGCCAGCCACCTCCCGCAGCCTCCCGCGGCGCTCCATCCATTCTGGATCGAGGCAGCCAGCTCACCCAAGCCTCCTTCCAGGTCAGCCGAGGACCTCCCCGACCCCGTTGTTTCCTTGCCGGTCCAGCAGACGGACCTCGCCGCCTTGCTCAAGGTCACGCCAGCCGCTTCCCGTGCCCTCTCTCTTTTCTTTTCTCTCACTAACCCGTCGGCCTCTCTCTTCCTCTTCCTCCCAGGAACCAAGCCATGGTGCCCGAGGCCTCCCCTGCCTCGCCTTGCGTCTCCCCGTTGCTGTCCGACCTCGCCGGCCGGCCATCGAAGCCGCCGCCCCGCCCACCTTGCGCGACCTCCTGCCTCGTCCTCGTCTGCGAGGGAGTCGAGCGACCGAAGCCGCGCGCCCAGTTCCCCTGCATCGCGCGAGTTGTCGAAGTCCCCTGCGTCGAGCTGTCACTCACCTTCAAGCCGCCGCCGCGTCAAGTCCCCTGATCCCGGCCTCCACCGCCCGGGATGTGTGCCCCTGCCATCGGCCTTTGCTTCTGCTTCCTCCGCATCACGCCAGCGTCGCCCTCGTCGTCGCGGCGTTCTTCTGCTTCCGGCGTCGCCCATGCGCCGAGTTCTGCTGCGGCCTCTGTTCTTCTGCAACGAGCAGCAGCAGGTCGTCCGTGCGTTGACCGCGTCCCCTCCACCTCGTCGTTCGATCCAGCCAAGAGCAGCCCAGCAACCGCGGCCTGCCCGCTCTCCTGCGGGCCGCCTCGCCACCGACCGGCCTCAAGGCCCGATGTGAGCAGCTCCTCCAGCCCCTCTGCTCTGTTGTGGCCCAGCCAGTTTCGGCCCGCTTATGTTTTTTTCGTGCTCTGCGATTTTGTCTAATTATCCAGGAGTTTGTAGTTTTACAGAAAACCCCCCTAGTTTCATGCATTTAATAACTTCACAACCGTGCATCGGATCTAAATAAATTATATATGAAAGTTGTTTAGAATTGTGTCTAGTCTCATAATATGTCACTTTCATCCATGTTCAAAATGTGTAAAATGATGTTTGCTTTAATTTGCTCCTAGGACATGCTAAAATGCTTTATTTCATAACTAAATAACCGTAGCTCCAAATTTAATAAACTTTATATGTAAATGGGGTAGAATTTTGCCTAGTTTAACATGGTGGCATCATCTTGCATGTTTAATAACTATAAAATATGTTTAGGGCAGAATAGCACCAAACCTAATATATGCATATGAGGATTTTCCGGAATTGTTGTTCGTTGTTTCTGGCCTCATTTAAACTTGCCTAGATAGGTAGTTTTGTTGTGCTTCACCCCCTTGCCATGTTAATCAACATTTAATATTGTTGGGTACATAAACGAGATGGAACTAAATAACTTATCGTGGTGTTTCGTCAATATGCACCGTTGCATATTGAGCTCCACTTAATTTGTAGGATTGTTTGTTGCATATTGCCATGCCTCATTAAATCGGACATGCATCATACTTGATTGTGCATCATGCCATGTTCATGTCATGGTTGTTTACTATATTGTTTGCTTTCTTTCCGGTGTTGCTTCTTCGGGTTGGTTCCGATAACGTCGCGTTTGTGAGGATCCGTTCGACTACGTCCGTTTGTCTTCTTCATGGACTCGTTCTTCTTCCTTGCGGGATTTCAGGCAAGATGACCATACCCTCGAAATCACTTCTATCTTTGCTTGCTTAGTTGCTCGCTCTTTTGCCATGCCTATGCTGCGATACCTACCACTTGCTTATCATGCCTCCCATATTGTTGAACCAAGCCTCTAACCCACCTTGTCCTAGCAAACCGTTGTTTGGCTATGTTACCGCTTTGCTCAGCCCCTCTTATAGCGTTGTTAGTTGCAGGTGAAGATTGGAGCTTGTTCCGTGTTGGAACATGGATATATTTTGTTGGGATATCACAATATCTCTTATTTAATTAATGCATCTATATACTTGGTAAAGGGTGGAAGGCTCGGCCTTATGCCTGGTGTTTTGTTCCACTCTTGCCACCCTAGTTTCCGTCATATCGGTGTTATGTTCCCGGATTTTGCGTTCCTTACGCGGTTGGGTTATAATGGGAACCCCTTGACCGTTCGCTTTGAATAAAACTCCTCCAGCAAGGCCCAACCTTGGTTTTACCATTCGCCACCTAGCCTTTTTCCCTTGGGAGTCGCGCATCCTGAGGGTCATCTTTATTTTAACCCCCCCGGGCCAGTGCTTGTCTAAATGTTGGTCCAAACTAGAGCCACTTGCGGCGCCACCTCGGGGAAACTTGAGGGCTGGTTTTAGCTGTATGTAGTGTTCATCCGGTGTTGCTCTGAGAACGAGATATGTGCAGCTCCTATCAGGATGTCGGCGCATCGGGCGGTCTTGCTGGACTTGTTTTACCATTGTCGAGGATGTCTTGTAGAACCGGGATGCCGAGTCTGATCGGAATGTCTCGGGAGGAGGTCTATTCCTTCGTTGACATGGAGAGCTTGTGATGGGCTAAGTTGGGACACCCCTGCAGGGATTTGAACTTTCGAAAGCCGTGCCCGCGGTTATGGGCAGATGGGAATTTGTTAATGTCCGGTTGTAGAAAACCTGAAGTTGACCTTAATTAAAATGAATCAACCGCGTGTGTAACCGTGATGGTCTCTTTCGGCGGCGAGTCCGGGAAGTGAACACGGTGTTGGAGTTATGCTTGACGTAGGTTGTTCTAGGATCACTTCTTTGATCATAGTTTCTCGATCGTGCTTTGCCTTCTCTTCTCGCTCTTATTTGCGTATGTTAGCCACCATATATGCTAGTCGCGTGCAACAACTCCACCTCATACCTTTACCTTACCCATAAGCTTAAATAGTCTTGATCGCGAGGGTGCGAGATTGCTGAGTCCCCATGACTCATAGATACTTCCAAAACCAGCTTGCAGGTGCCGATGAGTCCGTGCAGATGACGCAACCAAGCTCAGGAGGAGCTCGATGAAGATCTTGTCCTTTGTGTCGTTTCATTCTAGTTGATCAGTAGTGGAGCCCAGTTGGGGTCAATCGGGGACCTTTGTCGCATTTGGGGTTCTTCTTTTATTTTGGTTCCGTAGTCGGACCTTGATTGTATCTGGATGATGTAATGCTTTATTCATGTAATTGTGTGAAGTGGCGATTGTAAGCCAACCATGTATCTCTTTCCCTTATGTATTACATGGGTTGTGTGAAGATTACCCCACTTGCGACATTGCTTTCAATGCGGTTATGCCTCTAAGTCGTGCTTCGACACATGGGAGATATAGCCGCATCGAGGGCGTTACAAGTTGGTAATCAGAGCCTTCCCCGACCTTAGGAGCCCCCACTGCTTGATCGTTTTTAGCGGTCATTGTTGTGTCTAGAAAAATGTTTTGAGTCATTTAGGAATTATATATCGGAGAGTTTAGGAATTCTTTTTTACTTCCCAGTCTCCTCATCGCTCTGGTAAGGCATCCTGATGTAGAGTTTTGACTCTTCTCTTCCCAAATTTCACTAAATTTTTTTTAGGATCACGCGGGTATCTTGGAATCGTTCTGATGGTTTTATGACGAGAACATTGTCTTGGTGCCTCCTGTCAGGGGTTTTGTGGAAGTGTCCCGGGGAGTTGAGCTCTGAGGTGTTGTCGTCATAATTTTATCGTTGCAGTTCTGGAATACCTGAGTTTAGTACGCCGACATCGAAAATCCCTTTTATGCAGTTCGTTGGTGAGATAACCTCGACGCCACCCAGTACTGGGGCGGGAGTTTGGGAGTATTGCCATAACTCGTATGACGGATGCTTTTCGAAGGTTGAGGTAGATGATTTCCGAAGGTTTCTTGGTTATGTGTTGAAGGATGGATACAGCTGGATGTAGGATTTGTTAGTTTTGGGTGAGATATTATGCTTCCCCTGTATCCCCAACACCTGATTGCATAACCGGAAAGTTTCGGGAGTTTATAAGTGGGAATTCAAGTAGCTCTTAGGATATCTTTCCGACAGATGTATGATTTGAAATTGGGGTTCAACGTCTAGTGGTCCGCCTATTCATGGTTGGTTTTACAGTGGTCTCGTTGTGTCTTAAAGAGTCCTTGGCTATGCCAACTCGGGGACGCTTCGTATGTCATGTGCACTGCCTTGTACATGATGGTGCTGTACGATCGAGCCCGTGTAGGCCCCACCACAAAAACTTCGGACGAAATCTCTATCATATGTTTGTTCCGGCTTATTCTGCAAGCCAATCCTTTGTTTTGTTTTGAGTTGTGGTATTCGAGTTGCTTCAATGTCAAGTGTTGATTCCATACCTTCCCTAAGCGGTGTTCTCATATTCCTATGTGAATACTAATCCCTCATGATAATCGAGATTGTCATGTCAATCCTTTTCAACCGGCGTGTCTCTCTTCAAGTGGATCCGATCATTTGAACATCCGCAAGATCAATTATCAGTTCTTATCAATGGTGCTCATTTCATCTATTCCAAGTTGTCTTTGTTTTCCTGCCCACCCACCCTTTTTCTTTAAGGACTCGGATGTCTTAATCAAGTATCCTTTTATTATTATGAAGCCTCTCCATCATTTTCCATCATTGTTCTTATCCGGTGATTCTCATGAAGATTTTAACGGAGCCTCAAGGTCATCATCCTTAATTTGTTTCTTCTCCGGTGGATTCAATTCTAACTTTGTTGATCATATTCTTTTCCGTATTTCAATGTTTTCTCATGCCGGTGCTCCAAATAATCTTTCACCTCTCGCTATTTAATTGTTCCGGAGTGCTCAAGATATCTCGAAGATTTGTGTTTCCACTCTGCATTCGTTCAAGCTCTTTCGAGATTGGTATCTCATTCAAGCCATTTAATTTAACCGGTGCAACCTCTCTTTTTAATCATTTCAATGGTGTTTCTCTTGAGTGGGCCCTAACCCACAGGTCTTTTCCCAGGATCTTACCTGACTCTTCTTATTTTCCGGAGCTTCTCAAATTCTTTTCTAAAGTTTGACGTAAGAATGATTTATCATCAGTCAAATGTTTTCTCCAAGATCTGTCAAATTCTTGTCATCGTTGGCTCAACCTTTCCATTCTCCATTCCGGAGTGTCTAAATAATTCATGGTGGTGTTCCTCATCGTCATTCTCTGCATTTGAAGACCGAAGAAGTTTCTTCTCTCAATCTTGCTCCATTCTCTTCAAGATTCGTGATTCTAGCTTGTTGCCATCCTCTCGTAATTGTTTTGATCGTGAGAATTCTTTTCACTTATCCGGAGCATTTCAAGAGTATTTTAGTTTGTTTTATCCGGAGCCCATCATCTCAGAAGTATTCATTCTCGGCTTTCAGCTATGGTTCTCCAAATCTTACCAGTGCATCGTTCAAGTGATCTCTAATCAGTCGTGATTCCTTCGTTCTCATGGATCTAAACTCTCTCATGTATCTTCGTTCATTTGCTAATTCTTCCCGGTGTTTCTTTATCTTCTAATCGTTCTTTTTCAATTCTTACGGTGTTTCATTCAAGATTCCTCTTCTTACGTTATCATACTCTCGTTCTTTCAAATCCTACCGATGGTTCGTTGAAGACTTTCTCAAGTTTGCGCTACATCTATCTTAATCTTTCTATGAGGATAAGTAGTATGTCAAATCCGTTGATTGTCATCAATTTAATTGGTGAAGGATAAGCATAATGTAATTCTTATTCTTGTTTCATCGAGTAAATTCAATTCCTTATTCCAGAGCCTCATCAAAATTCTTGGTCGAACTTGTTTCATCTTTTCTTCCGGAGTTCCAACCTCTTTCAATTTTATTATCACGGAGATCTCTATCTAAATCATTGCGAGGCTTCAATCTTATTCTTTTCATCAGTCAATTATTTTGGGATCATTCTTTTATTACCGGAGTTCTTCATGAAGGTTCTACATGATGTTTCATAAAGGATTTAATTCCTTTCTCCAAGTTGTCATCGAGATTCTTTTTTTAAGGAGCTCAAGCATTTGTTCATCTTGCAATCCGGAGTGCATTTGTTTCTACCGTATCTTCAGAGGTGGTATTATGTCATTCTTGATAATTTTCCTTCGTGTTTCATGATTCACAAGTTATCAAGAATGAGATATCTTAAATCCATCAATCTCTTCGTTGGAGTTATCTTGGGTTATATTTCACCTAAAGCTTCCCCTAAGGTTTGTTGCTATTATGGTGTTTATAATTAACTCAAGTTCTTTTATCCTTCCGGCGAGTAAGTTTATCGTCTCCTTCTTGATATCAAGTCAATCTATCGTTCCGTTAGTGGCAAAATTTCACCTCATAGTTTTGAGAAGTTTTTTTTTTCATAAGCCCACTACCAGCTTACTCTTTTCGTTGTTGGTTTTCCAACAATTCCGTTCGACCCTTCCCCTAAGGATGCCTTCTCAAACTCATTTTGTGACAGAAGTTGGCATTTGCTTCTCCATTCTTTTATTTCAATTATCTATATTCTATTCTTTCGTTCCGGAGGCATTGTGATGTTGCTCTTTTCAACCCATCATCTCGTTTGTCAAAGATCATGTTCTTTTCGTCCTTATCCATTTAACCAGAGTGTTGTGCCCTTTTGCTCTAGTTCTTTTCGCCTTATCAAGCCTTGCATCTCTTTTCAACCAGAGAGCTGTCCGAGATCTTTCTTACCCCCTTGTTCCATTCATTCAATAGTTACGGAGGTAGTGTGTTGTTGATTTCTTCAAGTATCTTCTCATCTTATCAAGTTCTTATTCAATTCCTGTTATTTTCAACCGGAGTGCTGCCCGAAGTTGTTCTTCCTTATTCTTTTTCCCTAACGGAGTGTTTTTCAACTTCGTTCATCTCCGTTGCTTTCTTTCTGTCTTTTGTTCAAACTCTCAAGGTTCTTTGGTTTCACTCATTGGTCAAAGAAGCAACTTAGTTTTACCTTTTCTCTTTCTCTTCCGTTTGTCCCTCCGGTGCCATTCTAGATCTCGGGACGAGATCCTCTCGTAGTGGTGGAGTGTTGTAACGCCCCGAGACCGATGTGCCAGGTGTCGTCCAGTTATTTGCTGTCATTGCCATGTCATTTGCTTGCGTGTTGCATTTCATATCATGTCATCATGTGCATAGCATCATCATGTTTTCAAAACTTGTATTCGTCCGGGTTCTCCGAGTTCTTTCCGTTGTCCGTTCTGAGCCCGACAACACTTGCACGCGCCCGCGGCATGTCCGAAATAGTATTTTATAAGTGGCCAGAAAATGTTCTTGGAATGGGTTGAAAGTTGGCATGTGGTGTTGTTATGTTGTAGGTAGGCCGCCTGCCAAGTTTCATCGCATTCGGAGTTCGTTTGATAGCCCAACGGATAACTATAGCGACATTATAGTCGGTCTAACGTCGGACGTTTTCGGTCTCCGGAAACAGATGCCAGGCTCTCTCTCTCTTCTTCCCCTCGCAGTCTCACCACAACCCACCTAGTCCATCCTCCTTCCCCTCTTCACTTCCGGAGTTGTCCGATGCGACCGCACGGTCCGAAACCCTCTCTGCATAGTGCATCGAACCCCTCGCATGCGCGTCCGAAATTGTCTCGGACCCGACCCGGGCAGTCGTCACCGTAGGATCCGGATCATCCCCAAACGTCTACAAAACATCTCCGTTTTCTTAATTGGACTCCCTAACCTATTTTATCTCGACCATACGATTTTGATCGGAAGATCCAAACTCTCCCCTTTCCATATATATAGTCCATCCCTAGTCCATTTTGGCAAAACCCTAGAAACCCTCTCCCTTGTCCCGTTGCGCCGCCGCCACTAGCTCCACCTGGTCGCTCCCCTCGGGATCCCCTCCCTCGATCCCACAGCCTCCCTGACCAACTCCCTTATCTCTCGGGATCCTCCCGATCCAAAACCACCCGAGCGCCTCCACCTTGCTTTCAGCGCCGCCCAACCAGATCGCAGCCCCCTTCTCCTCCACCGCAGCCAGCCACCTCCCGCAGCCTCCCGCGGCGCTCCATCCATTCTGGATCGAGGCAGCCAGCTCGCCCGAGCCTCCTTCCAGGTCAGCCGAGGACCTCCCCGACCCCGTTGTTTCCTTGCCGGTCCAGCAGACGGACCTCGCCGCCTTGCTCAACGTCACGCCAGCCGCTTCCCGTGCCCTCTCTCTTTTCTTTTCTCTCACTAACCCGTCGGGCTCTCTCTTCCTCTTCCTCCCAGGAACCAAGCCATGGTGCCCGAGGCCTCCCCTGCCTCGCCTTGCGTCTCCCCGTTGCTGTCCGACCTCGCCGGCCGGCCATCGAAGCCGCCGCCCCGCCCACCTTGCGCGACCTCCTGCCTCGTCCTCGTCTGCGAGGGAGTCGAGCGACCGAAGCCGCGCGCCCAGTTCCCCTGCATCGCGCGAGTTGTCGAAGTCCCCTGCGTCGAGCTGTCACTCACCTTCAAGCCGCCGCCGCGTCAAGTCCCCTGATCCCGGCCTCCACCGCCCGGGATGTGTGCCCCTGCCATCGGCCTTTGCTTCTGCTTCCTCCGCATCACGCCAGCGTTGCCCTCGTCGTCGCGGCGTTCTTCTGCTTCCGGCGTCGCCCATGCGCCGAGTTCTGCTGCGGCCTCTGTTCTTCTGCAACGAGCAGCAGCAGGTCGTCCGTGCGTTGACCGCGTCCCCTCCACCTCATCGTTCGATCCAGCCAGGAACAGCCCAGCAACCGCGGCCTGCCCGCTCTCCTGCGGGCCGCCTCGCCACCGACCGGCCTCAAGGCCCGATGTGAGCAGCTCCTCCAGCCCCTCTGCTCTGTTGTGGCCCAGCCAGTTTCGGCCCGCTTATGTTTTTTTTCGTGCTCTGCGATTTTGTCTAATTATCCAGGAGTTTGTAGTTTTACAGAAAACCCCCCTAGTTTCATGCATTTAATAACTTCACAACCGTGCATCGGATCTAAATAAATTATATATGAAAGTTGTTTAGAATTGTGTCTAGTTTCATAATATGTCACTTTCATCCATGTTCAAAATGTGTAAAATGGTGTTTGCTTTAATTTGCTCCTAGGACATGCTAAAATGCTTTATTTCATAACTAAATAACCGTAGCTCCAAATTTAATAAACTTTATATGTAAATGGGGTAGAATTTTGCCTAGTTTAACATGGTGGCATCATCTTGCATGTTTAATAACTATAAAATATGTTTAGGGCAGAATAGCACCAAACCTAATATATGCATATGAGGATTTTCTGGAATTGTTGTTCGTTGTTTCCGGCCTCATTTAAACTTGCCTAGATAGGTAGTTTTGTTGTGCTTCACCCCCTAGCCATGTTAATCAACATTTAATATTGTTGGGTACGTAAATGAGATCGAACTAAATAACTTATCGTGGTGTTTCGTCAATATGCACCGTTGCATATTGAGCTCCACTTAATTTGTAGGATTGTTTGTTGCATATTGCCATGCCTCATTAAATCGGACATGCATCATACTTGATTGTGCATCATGCCATGTTCATGTCATGGTTGTTTACTATATTGTTTGCTTTCTTTCCGGTGTTGCTTCTTCGGGTTGGTTCCTATAACGTCGCGTTTGTGAGGATCCGTTCGACTACGTCCGTTTGTCTTCTTCATGGACTCGTTCTTCTTCCTTGCGGGATTTCAGGCAAGATGACCATACCCTCGAAATCACTTCTATCTTTGCTTGCTTAGTTGCTCGCTCTTTTGCCATGCCTATGCTGCGATACCTACCACTTGCTTATCATGCCTCCCATATTGTTGAACCAAGCCTCTAACCCACCTTGTCCTAGCAAACCGTTGTTTGGCTATGTTACCGCTTTGCTCAGCCCCTCTTATAGCGTTGTTAGTTGCAGGTGAAGATTGGAGCTTGTTCCGTGTTGGAACATGGATATATTTTGTTGGGATATCACAATATCTCTTATTTAATTAATGCATCTATATACTTGGTAAAGGGTGGAAGGCTCGGCCTTATGCCTGGTGTTTTGTTCCACTCTTGCCACCCTAGTTTCCGTCATATCGGTGTTATGTTCCCGGATTTTGCGTTCCTTACGCGGTTGGGTTATAATGGGAACCCCTTGACCGTTCGCTTTGAATAAAACTCCTCCAGCAAGGCCCAACCTTGGTTTTACCATTCGCCACCTAGCCTTTTTCCCTTGGGAGTCGCGCATCCTGAGGGTCATCTTTATTTTAACCCCCCGGGCCAGTGCTTGTCTAAGTGTTGGTCCAAACTAGAGCCACTTGCGGCGCCACCTCGGGGAAACTTGAGGGCTGATTTTAGCTGTATGTAGTGTTCATCCGGTGTTGCTCTGAGAACGAGATATGTGCAGCTCCTATCAGGATGTCGGCGCATCGGGCGGTCTTGCTGGACTTGTTTTACCATTGTCGAGGATGTCTTGTAGAACCAAGATACCGAGTCTGATCGGAATGTCTCGGGAGGAGGTCTATTCCTTCGTTGATCGTGGGAGCTTGTGATGGGCTAAGTTGGGACACCCCTGTAGGGATTTGAACTTTCGAAAGCCGTGCCCGCGGTTATGGGCAGATGGGAATTTGTTAATGTCCGGTTGTAGAAAACCTGAAGTTGACCTTAATTAAAATGAATCAACCGCGTGTGTAACCGTGATGGTCTCTTTCCGGCGGAGTCCGGGAAGTGAACACGGTGTTGGAGTTATGCTTGACGTAGGTTGTTCTAGGATCACTTCTTGATCATAGTTTCTCGATCGTGCTTTGCCTTCTCTTCTCGCTCTTATTTGCGTATGTTAGCCACCATATATGCTAGTCGCGTGCAGCAGCTCCACCTCATACCTTTACCTTACCCATAAGCTTAAATAGTCTTGATCGCGAGGGTGCGAGATTGCTGAGTCCCCATGACTCATAGATACTTCCAAAACCAGCTTGCAGGTGCCGATGAGTCCGTGCAGATGACGCAACCAAGCTCAGGAGGAGCTCGATGAAGATCTTGTCCTTTGTGTCATTTCGTTCTAGTTGATCAGTAGTGGAGCCCAGTTGGGGTCAATCGGGGACCTTTGTCGCATTTGGGGTTCTTCTTTTATTTTGGTTCCGTAGTCGGACCTTGATTGTATCTGGATGATGTAATGCTTTATTCATGTAATTGTGTGAAGTGGCGATTGTAAGCCAACCATGTATCTCTTTCCCTTATGTATTACATGGGTTGTGTGAAGATTACCCCACTTGCGACATTGCTTTCAATGCGGTTATGCCTCTAAGTCGTGCTTCGACATGTGGGAGATATAGCCGCATCGAGGGCGTTACAGACGCGGAGCCGGTGAAGACGCGGCAGTGGATGCCCACGCGGAGAGGAGTATGAGGGTTCAATCGTTCGGCTATGGTGTGAGGCTGCCGTCGCCGCAGGGCCTGGCCAGCGGTGGGAATAGTAGGGGGCGGTGAGGCCTCCATGGCAGCACAGCCGGCCACGAGAGGCAGGAGCAGGCGGCACGACCGGTGCTGCTTTGGGCGGCTGGAGCAAGAAGACCAGAGGTTGAAGAAGCACTACGGCCGTTGGATGGACATCGTACGGTCACTGCAGCTAGAATCGTTTATATTGACTAAGTTGACAAAGCCCTTGGTACGTCAACTTAGTAGGCCCACAGGTCAGCTTCCGAAATGGTGCGCCCCAGATGTCAGGGGGAGGAATGATTTTTTGGGCGGGTGAAGCTAGAATATCCGAGATAGAAGAAGATGCACGGCATCCGTTGGATGGACATCCAACGACCACTGCTGCTAGAACCGTGTGTTGACTATAAGTTGACAAAGCCTTGCATACCCGTCAACTCTATTTTTTTGGGGACGCGTCAACTTAGTAAGGCCAGAAGTGTGTGGCAGAGAACTTATAGCCCATTTTAGATTTGTAAGAATGTGTAGCCCATTTTTGAATTCTAATGGAATTTACTACAACCCATTTACAGTTTGTTAAAAGTACAACCCATTTTAACCAACCGTTCAAAACAGAATTCAATAAAATTTCCCACATTTTGATGGGATCCGAAATATTTTTATTCCGAAATTTCTAGTCAGATTAAATACAATTTCAATATAAATTTATATTACGTAAAAATCCAACGAAACGTTGCGCTCGCAACAATTAATGAAATTAAAATTTTCAATATCCAAAAATAATATTTTATAAAGTAATCACGTGTTTGGTGCATTTTTTTATAGTTATTGCCCAGTTTTTATAATTACATCCCATTTATTATTTCTTAAAGCCCATTTTCTTGTTAAGCCTAATGCATCCCTCCTAGGAAAGATTTGCAGCCCAATGGGGCAGAGAATAACAACTTGACCTTGCCTGGGTATTCCTAAAAAAAGTATAGCTGGGCTAGCCATTTTCAGCTTGAAAAAAATTAATATCCGGGCTGGATATCTGGCCTGGGGTAGATAGGCCACAACCCGCCCAGTTAATACCTGCAGCGATGTTTTCGTTGTTGTTCAGAGGAGAAAAATTAATATCTGGGCTAAACATCGAAAAACTCTGCAGTGCTCACACCTCAAAAACACAAATACTGCTCGAACTGCTTGGTCCCAGCTGTCGGCCGCTTTGTGTGCAATTCTCTCATTTATTGACTAGTACTACATAGGTTGACAATGGTGTGGGACCGTGATGTCAGGAAACCAGGGGGAAGCAAAATAAATAACTCCAGCGAGCGCTTCCACCTCTGCCTCGTTGTCTCCCATGGAAACCCCTTTCCTCCCTTTTTTTTGCTCGGGCAAGGACCAATGCATGCAGCACGTCCATGCGGTTATTAGGCAAGAAATAAAAGCGCTTTGCATGCTATGAATTACGATGGCCTGCATGGGTAGCTAATAAGGCATCCTCTTAACTGCTGTGATTAAATGTTGTGTTTAGAAGAGAGAAATATTCTTCTTTTCCACCAATCTGCTTGCACCTAGGTCGTGATGCACCTTCTAATACGACTTATTCACCTAGACGGAGGGAGTATAGTTTTATACATATATATATATATAAAATAAGGAGGCACTTGCGTACGTGAGGCTATGGACCTGGTGGGTCCCCATTGTCATCCTCTCCAAGTAAAGTCATCTCCTCGCCCGCGCGCGCTTTCCGCCCGAAAACAGTCAGCGCCGCCCGCCCCGCTTTCCCGGTGCAGGCGATTGCTCCGCCTTCAAACGACACAAGTGCGTCCGTTCCATCCATGTCTGCGGCCGCCCACATTAATGATACGCGGTTGCCGAGGCGGCTACTCCGGCGCCACACGCTCGTCCCTCCGCCCGCCGCACTCATTGCTATAGTAAACCTGCTGCGTTGCACGTCCATAGCCGAGGTCATCCGCACTTCGTTCCCTTTCTCACTCTGTCCAGACAGCAAGACGAGCATTACCATACTTGTGGCTCATCCGCAATGGCTCCACTCGCTACCAGCAGCTCTTCAGGACCGGGACGCAGGATGAAGACGGACAAACGAGCCACAAGTAGATGTCAGACCACTTGGTGTAGGACCCAAAGTGGGCAAAAGAGAGAGGACAGCGACCACTGGGACACGACAGGAATGTCGACAAGGACCGACGACGCTCCCAACTGGAGAAACATGGTAAGATCGATGAATGCCGGTCCAAAACCCACTCCTCACCGGTGCAACAGTCCCTTGCGTGCAACTATGCAATCCAGTGACCATCGAGCACGAGAGCCCGTGCCGCCAATATATGGCACTGTGAGGCAGAATGCAGTAGGTACAGTTCCCCGGAGGCGCTAGGAGCCGACCGCCCGTGCTTGAGCCATAGTAACAACACCTCTCCTCTAGGAGAGCACTACAGGCGGAAGGAAGAGACCATCGCCACGGAGCGGCGCAGAAGTAGGAGCGCTCTCGACTCGTACTCAGCTCCCCCGCACCTGCTCTAAGAGGCATTTATGAATCCCGCAAGGGCCACCTTGAGCGCTGTGGCGTAGCGGAGGACCATCAAAGGGCTATGCCCGGGTCGGTTCGAAGGGCCTGCGTGGCACCTTGCCTACAAAGTATGAGAGGCTAGCAAGAGTGCGATGAAGCGTGTGAAGGCGGCTGTTTGGTCGAGATGCGAGAGATTGTAGGTGCAGAGGGATGAGAAATGCCCGGGATCCAACGAGTCCCACCTACCCGCTGGCATCTGTGGGCGAGACGAGGCCCCTGCTTCGCCAGGGCCCCGCGGCGCCAACAAGATGGCAGAAGGACACCGTCGGCATCCGCCGAGGCCCGATCACGCCTCGCCAACAATGCGAGGCAGAGGACATCGCCGGCTCAGCCGAGGCCCCACCCTGCCGGCAACGCGGGGGAGGATTTCCACCGCTCGCTGAGGCGCCGCCCGCCGGCAACGAGACAGAGGACATCGCCGGCTCCGCCGAGGCCCCGCCCCGCTGCCAACGAGGCCGCGCCACACAGAAAACGAGGAAGAGTAGAACACGGTAGGTCGCCGCCGCTCGGGTCCAAGTAAGGCCACCGCTGCTACCCTCCTGTTGAAGCCAAGCTAGGCGGGTTGACCATTGACGACCGGTTAGCTTCTTGGCGGCGACGTGGAGTCGGGGAGTTCTGCTGGAGAATAACGCTGCTTCTACTTAACTGCTGGTGCAGTTGGCTGACTGACACGTGGGCCCAACAGGCCACATGTCAGTTACGCAACTGCACCTGCAGTTAAGTCACTGAAGCTTCTGTTCGGCTCAGCGGGACACAGGTGGGTAGCTTCGGTTAATTAATTATACCTCCAGCGCACCCCTTTTTAGTTGAAGAATGTATGAAATGTAATGAAATCTGGCATGTTTATATGAAATCCGACCGTGTATGAATGAATTTATTTCGATTAGTTCGAATTCCTGTATCACTGGCATTGGATGAACATGCAAAACAATATGTACTAGCATTATTCCCAGGGTGATCACCTCGTTTGCAGCAGTTTCACATGTACTCCCTCCGGTCCTTTCTAGTCTGCATACAAGTTTTGTCTGCAGTCAAAGTATCTCTACTTTGACCAATCTTATACAAAAAAGTATGCACTTTCACAATGTGCGAAGTAAAAAGGAACAGAAGGAGTACAAAGAGTTTGAGCAGGTTTTTAGCGTTTCTGTACATTGCAATCAAACACACAGGCCTGGCAATTCATAGAGAACATTCAAAACAATCGATGATTATGCATCTCAGCGACTCACATGTCAGAGGCAATATTTACTTCACAACTAAAGAATAAAGAAAAAATTGATCGACGCTGCTGACAGCAAGGGCGTCCCATTCGAAAATATCAAACAGCATGTCTTGCTAAAATCAATGAGAAAAATTTGACAAGGTTGTCCCATTCCAAAATATCAAATGTCTACGATTGTGGAATGGCCAGGGTTTGCCATCAGTTCGTACATTGACATGGCACCTCGTGCTAAATAAACCAGTTGTTCTTTTTATGTAGTTCCACCAAAATGAACCAAATTCGCGCGTAGCTTGTATGATTTCACCCTTATATGTTGCAACGCCTTGAACTTATCGGCACCTCCTTTCTTGTGGTGGAAATGGATGATTCGATGTATTCATGAACATTTTGTGCAGTTCCCATTGACATGAAGCTGAGCACCCCTGTTTGCACAAATACAAAAAAGTGATTAGTATAGAGCAAACTGTACTATGAATTGACAGTTTCAACAGGCACATACATGGTCCATGTAGAGCACACTTTTAGAAAAATGGAACTCACCAGAAAGAATCCTAGAACAACATTGTACTCGCGCATCATAGCAAAAAATGGAGATTTTGTCAGTCCTTCTGAGCTAAAGTTAGTTTGGTCTTGTGGGGAGTAATGTAACCATCCTTCCACTGCTCCTTCGGATGATAAGATAGACAGGGCTTCTTCATCCTGGCATAATCGGAACGAGTCACTTCACGTACTCCATATTCTTCTTTAGAGGAAGATGATCCTATTGTGCAAAGACAAGAGGACTACTAAATGCTAGCATCACTGTTTGCTCGAAAAAAAGGAAAGGAAATATTTAAAACAGCACAGATGAAGCACTTCTCAAGGACAATACCACTTTTTCATGACAGTATCTAAACAGTAGCACAACACCAATAGAGATGACAAAGCTCAATCATATGGATGAAATCAGTGGGCGAGTACTAACCTTTGTCAGGAGGCTTATTGTGTAGAGCATACAGATGAAGCAATTTTCCGAAACCATCTGTTGCAATCTATGGTGGTGGCCATGCTTACTATATACTCCTCGAGATTAGTTTAATGTTTCCAACATCTTCTTGTGCAGTTCCACTAAAATATATGGTATCTTCAAAGAAGATCCCTGTTTGCACAAGTAGAGATAATTACATATTATTAAGAGTGGCATCAAATCAGTGGTCAAAACAATTGCTGTTCCAGCCATAGCAATAAATTAAGATGCAAAACTATATCATTACTTGTGTCATCACAGTTCCAGTGCTTCATTACAGCACCGGGAGTTGATTTTTGTTTTTCTTCCCCTTGTTCTTCCCCTTCATCACTTGGTTCAATAACAAACAAGCTTCGCCTTCAATGTAAGATTTGGCATGTCAATTAGGGAGCACAAGTATAGTACTAAACTTAATTTTCTGATGAAAGTGGCAAAATACAGGCCAGCAGTTGTGAAATATCCTTATCTTACCTCAATGGGATATTACGGTGCACATACAGATTGGAATTCTTGTCTCCATTTGTGCAGTTCACTAAAATCAAGCAACATTATTGTACAAGTAGCACAACATATGAATGCACACTGCAGAATCATGTGAAAGAAGGCTAGTACTGACCTCTCATGATGTGGAATTCAAACAACTCACAAGAAGAAGATCTGAACCAAATTCTCCTTAACGGATAGGAAGTAAGATCTCCTCTTGTGCAGTTCCACTAAGATCAAGCAATCAAGCAACGTTGTCGGTGTGACATTTTAGTTGAACTGCACAAAACACTCTTAAAACAAAAGTGTTTTGTGCAGTGCAACAAAAGGTCACAATGGCAACGAGGTGAAGCAGATAACCCTGTTTACACAGAGGTACAAAGGAAACAATTAGTGGTCAATAACGGTGGATGATACAGAAGCCAACAAAAAGAAGCATCTACCTTATCTAAATGGGAAAGAAAGCAAGACAGTAGCATTTCTCAAACGGTGGCATAGATTAATATTAACATAGAGATTATATTAACAATAAAATTCATTAAACATGTAATTTGCTTTTAACTGTGGCATTGCATCAATTTTCCAGCGGCATTATTAGAGGGTGTTTGTTTACAGGGACATTTTGGTGTAGGGACTAAAAAACTCCGTGTCAGTCCCATCTAAACCAAAGAGGAGGGACTTTTAGGGACTAAAAGTGGGATTTGGGACTAAAGAAAGAAGACCCCGAGGGAGTCTTTTTGGGACTTTTTCCAACAGTTGCCCCTGCCACACATCGCACCTTGTCTCTATTAGTTCATTACTAGGGGTAACATGGTCTTTTAGCATGTCATTTAATAACCTCTAGTCCATGTTTAGTCCCTGGAACCCAGCAGGTAGGGACTAGGGAGTTTTTAACCAAATAGGGCCTTAGATTAACAACAGCTAATGAGTTGCACGGGACAGTGGACGCACCAGCACCATGTGCATCTACCGATGTACGGTGGTCATGCACAGTCTGTTGCAACAAAGAACAAGCAACCAAGGAGCATATTTGTGTTGGTCCCAGTTTTGTTATCTTTAGATGCCTTTCCCTATGTGAGCGCAGCAAATCTAGTTCTGCTCAAACTCTACAGCCTTGTCCCTTCCTTTCTTTTTTGAACTAGTACTTTCGCCCCTTCCTTTCTTTGAACCACGTCCTAGATTTATGCGATACAACTTTCCCCACTACTTTCCCCCATTCCTTTCCTCTTTGAACCACATCCTAGATTAATGCTATACAACTTTCCCCCTTCATTTCCTCTTTGAACCACGTCCTAGATTCATGCTATATACAACTTTTCCCACTAGTTTCCCCCACTCCTTTCCTCTTTGAACCACGTCCTAGATTCATGGTATACATGCAGCTAGAGCAATGCATGTGGAGTAAGTCAATTATACCTTAAGGTTCTTGGGGCGTGGTTCGGTGGGCGACGGGACGGCGGCGAAGAAGAAGGGGTCAGAGGCCCTCCCGCGCCGCCGCTAGGTGGAAAGTGAATAGCTGCGCCGGTAGTCCCTCGCCTACGGCGACAGCGTTAAGCATCCTTCCCTTCCTGGCGGACGGATCCTGCCGGCTCTTTGAGCAGCAGTGAGGGGAGAGAGAGGCCAATGAAGTCTTGTTTAGATCTGGATAGGGCGAGAGAGTGTGAAGAGAGCAACTACAAGCGCTGAGGCTCCAGCGGGAGAGGGTGAGAGAGTGAGCGAACAGGCTAACCAGCTACACAACCCTCCTGTTATGTTCAACGAGAGGGAAATAACCTTTTATACATTCCAGCATTCGTGTGACAAGCACGCCGTGTTTTTTTGTGTGTGTGGGAGTCATTGGGATTTCAATCATAATCGTGTCATGTGGCTTTGGTGGTAAGACTACACACAGTGGTGCAGAAATAATGCAGCCTTAGTCACCTTACCTCTCTCCACATAGTACATTGGGTCCCACCAGTCAGAGGGTGAAACAAACAAATTAATAATAAAAATTAAAAGCGCCAGCGGTGTATCTTACCTCGCACATCTCGCTACTGCTCGGGAACACCGTCCAATTGATCCCTCTGTTCACTCACGTACTATTTTAAGTGAATCCTTATTATAACATGCACACAAATTTTGGCCACTTGTATTCGACTTAAGTCAGTGTGCCACCGTATCTCGTATACTTACTACTCCCTCCTTCTAGGTGTAATAAGTCACGTTAGAAGGTGCAACGGGACCAAGGTGTGTGTGTGTGTGTGTGTTTGTTTGTTTAACACCATGTGTGTGTGTGTTTGTTTAACACCATGTGTGTGTTAGAGACAGTGACAGATCGACCTACTCCTATAGAGAGATGTTGTGTAGTGTATGATTTTAGCCGCGAGAGTAGGTGCATCCTCTCGTTTCCGGGCGTGTCCGGTAGGGACATGCGGACAGCTGCCACGCCCGCTCCTAACCAGCCTGGCCCACCCAAAGCCCCTCCATCGCCCGCGCACGCTTCTCGCTCGAAACGGTCAGCGCCGCTCCAAAGAATCGGTGCTGCATTCATGCCCGGGCAGAGCGGACGTGACCTCTCACTGGCGCAAGAGTGATGGTTGCTTTGTCCGTCCAACTTACTACTGGGTCTATGTGATTTGACGGCTCATTGGTCTTTATTACTGAGGTGGTAGGACTGCTGGATGTCCCATGCTTTCGGCGAAAGGAGGTATACTACTACTACTAGATTACAATTTTCTCCATTCTAACAGCGGGGGCGTGCATGAGCAGTGAAAACACGTAGGCTCGGTGATTACATGGCCCAGCTCACACTATCACCGTGCGACACCTAACTCTTTACATAGTACTCCCTTCATTCCTAAATATTACTAGATGAGTCCCCGCGCGTTGGCGTGGAACAGCGGTATATCTCTCTGCGCAAAATTATTGATTTCATAGAACAAAAAAAACTCTATAACCGCATGACAAATGTGGTAGCCAAACTAAATAAACTCCCATCATCATTTAGATCATCCCACGTAAGGAAAAAAGATCAGCCAACTCCTACTACATAATGGGATTATATTTTTCTTTTTGACATGTTAATGGGACTTAAAAGCTCACTTACATGCATGCTACCGGTGCATGCTTGCATGCAGACATGTTGATGTGATTTAAAACCCACTCACATGCATGTGGCACGGTATTTCTGCATGCTTGCATGTGGCTTAGTGCGGAGCCTCTCAACGTCAAGATCAGACGGCTATTATGGACTGATTTACTTCATCTAATGGCTACATC
Organism: Triticum urartu; assembly: GCF_003073215.2. Lineage (NCBI taxonomy): Eukaryota > Viridiplantae > Streptophyta > Magnoliopsida > Poales > Poaceae > Triticum > Triticum urartu. The sequence goes on from NC_053022.1 coordinate 357,739,898, forward strand.
AATTTTGATGACGTGGCTCAAGGAGAGGATAGAGAATTCCTAGTAGTGGGGGCTAGCTATTACTACTAGATATAAGTCTTTGTAGAGATTCCACTACATACGGAACAAAATGAATGAATCTACACTTAAAATGCATCTATATACATCCGCATGTGGTTCATGGTGAAATCTCTACAAAGACTTATATTTAGGAACGGAGGAAGTACTAGTATAGTACGTACTGTAATTTATCAGCGAGATAAATTTGTACAATGCTATGAAGCTTCCAGCTTCTGTTACATGTATCTTGCATCCAAGGTTGCCCGTTGCAACATTTCCTCAAATACAAAGGAGAATAACATGCATGCTATTGCATCTCAATGATTGACAGATCATAGCAAATATGTACTCCCTCTGTTCCAAAATAAGTTTCTCAACTTTGTGCAAACTTTAGTACAAAGTTGTACTACTACTAAAGTTGACACTTATTTTGGAACAGAGGCAGCTAAAGAAAAAACCGATCCATGCAGTTCCTAGCCCTTGAACCGTGAACCCTGACCAGGCTTCAATTTGCTGGAAACGTTCGAGCTTCCTAATAAATGAAGTTTGCAACCTTTTGACCATCGGATCATTTTGTGCAGTTTCACCAAAATCGAGATGAGCATCCCTGTGGCAAAGAAATTGAACAAGCGTGATTAGAATAAGATTACTGGGACTAGTTGATGAGACATAAACTCATCACAAATACAGTACGTAGAAGCTAGTAGAGGTATGTGCGGGGCAAAGAAGTAGAGAAATATCCACAGGGAGTGATGTGGGCAGCTGGAGCAGTGGTGCAAGCCGGCTGTAAAGGGAGTTGTACCTGAGGGACGTAGCTCAACCTTGAGGAGGGCGACGGGAGGCGGCAACTGCCCACGTCGCGGCAGTGAGCAAGGGACGAAGGCAACCTCACCGGCTTTGTGAGAGAGAACGGCGGGGACCCCTGATCGGGACGTGCCGACAGTGGGTTTTCACCGTCGGCGACGGCCATCGCATCTACACTAAGAATCCACCCCTTCCCCAAGCAAACGTGATCCGTCGGGATGTTAGAGATGTGGCCACAGTCGTTTTGTGCGAGAGAGTGTGAAGAGAGCAACCCCAGCAAGCAACCGTGTAGGCTGGCCCGTCCTGACTATGTATATAGTGGAGCGTTTTCCTTTTCTCTCCATATGAACCTATCATATTGCGTACGTGCCACTAAAGAAAAAAACTTTATTTATAAATGACGCGGCACCTACTACTCGTTCTCCTATAAGGCTGCTTGTAATGGGTAGTATCATAAGTTAGTATCATGCATATGATATTAGTGTGTGATAGTATCTTCCTAATGCATAGTATCATGTACTAGTATCATAGATGACTTTATTTATTGTCATGAATGACACATAGTAGCATTGCATTTATTATGATACGGTATCATGATATGATACTCAACCATCTCTATCTTCATTTAATGCTATGCCACATCATCAAAATTGCCTACTTGGCATGCATGATACTAGTTATGATACTCCCATTACGACCAGCCTAACCTTGCAGTTGGCATCTCCAAAATATTGACCTTGCGATTGTCTCTTCGCCTCTTCGGGAAGTCGAGCAATAATGGTAGTGCACTATATATTGTTCTGGCTATATGAGACCAAATGAATTGCTGCACCTCCACCACATGGGCGAGGGTCGAGGGGCGAGGGAGAGTGCTACATACGGAGCAAAATGAGTGAATCTACACTCTAAAATACGTCTATATACATCAGTGTTTGGAGTATGTACTAGTAGTTCATATTGAAATCTACTAAAGGACATATATATATTCCAAACAATATGATATAATCTCTATAACCAAGGTAGTAGGGACGAGGAGTAAATGGAGGGAGTAGTAAATTTTTCTCCTCGTCCTGCGAGCCACCGCGCACATGGGCGAGGGAGGGGGCGCAAGGCGTAGTAAGCGAGCTTCACCTCATCCTGCGAGCCACCGCGCCCGTGGGCGGGGGAGACGGCGTACTAAGCAAGCTTCTCCTTGTTCTGCGAGTTGACGAGACACATCAAAAGTACTCCAACGTATAGAGCCTTGCCTCTAAGGTAGGCCCCACATGGTTTGCCTCTTTTTTTAACATAACACGTCAAGTCGCAATTTGTTTGTTCACCCGTGGTAGATGATCCTCCCTCCACCAAGTGGACAACCAGTACACGTGCCAAATTACCACGTGGGCTGCCTTTTTCATACAGAAATGAGCTCCACCGTGTACCCGCGCGGGTGTGGTTGGGAAAGAGACGGGAGTACGTGCGCCGTGCATGCACCTCTTCTCTTCGTGCCATCAAATACCTCCCGCTAAAACTCAAGGGACCAGCTCGGCATTGGTTAAACAGCCTGCCAGAAAACTCCACTGGCAGCTGGGAGGACTTGGAAGACGCCTTCCGCAACAACTTCCAAGGTACATACGTCCGACCTCCGGATGCAGATGACTTAAGTCACATAGTTCAACAGCCCGGAGAGTCAGCCAGGAAATTCTGGACTAGGTTCCTAACTAAAAAGAACCAGATCATTGACTGTCCAGATGCCGAAGCCCTGGCGGCCTTTAAGCATAGTATCCGCGACGAATGGCTCGCCCGACACCTCGGCCAAGAAAAGCCGAAGTCCATGGTAGCCCTCATGGCACTTATGACCTGCTTTTGCGCGGGCGAAGATAGCTGGCTAGCCCATAGCAATAATAACGCAAGCGAATCTGGCTCCTCTGAAGCCAGAAATAGCAACGACAACCCAGACGCAACAGAAACAAGCATCGAAACAACGGTGACAATACCGAGGACACGATGGTCAACACCGGATTCAGTGGCTCCAAGTCCAGCCAGCGAAAGAAACCATTTAAAAGAAACAATTCGGGCCCATCCAGCTTGGACCGCATACTCGACCGTCCATGTCAGATCCACGGCACCCCCGATAAACCAACCAATCATACCAATAGAAGTTGTTGGGTCTTTAAACAGGACGATAAGTTAAATACCGAGAACAAGGAGAGGGGTCGCAAAGTGAGGATGATGACGAGGAGCCCCATCCTCCGAACACAGGGGGATAGAAGAAGTTTCCCCCAAGTTAAAACGGTGAGTATGATATATGTTACCCATATCCCCAAGAGGGAGCGCAAACGCGCCCTCAGGGACGTCTACGCGATAGAGCCAGTCGCCCAAAATTCAACCCGTGGTCGTCCTGCCTGATCACCTTCGATCGCAGGGACCACCTGACTAGTATCCGTCATGGCGGTTCAACCGCACTAGTCCTCGGCCCAATCATTGATGGATTCCACCTCATGCGAGACCTCATGGATGGCGGCAGCAGTCTCAATCTGCTCTATCAGGATACAGTCCGCAAGATGGGCATCGATCCATCAAGGATCAAGCCCACAATAACTACCTTTAAAGGAGTAATACCATGTGTACAGGCCCGCTACACAGGCTCAATCACATTGGAAGTCGTCTTCGGATCCCCGAACAACTTCCGAAGCGAGGACTTGATCTTCGATATCGTCCCTTTCCGCAATGGCTATCATGGACTGCTCGGATGAACCGCATTTTCCCGATTCAATGCGGTGCCACACTATGCCTACCTCAAACTCAAGATGCCCGGACCACACGGTGTCATAACAGTCAATGGAAACACTGAACGCTCCCTCCGTACCAAGGAACACACCGTAGCCCTAGCAGTGGAAGTACAGAGCAGCCTTATCAAACAGAACTTTAATTCAACGGCCAAGCTCCCGGACACTGTCAAATGAGTCCGGACTACTCCGTGGCTTGACAGTCCAGCTCGTTAGGAGTCCGACTAGCAATTCAGCCTCCATCTCAGTCCTGAGAAAATGGCGGCGTACGTACCGCCCGTACATAACTACGCACTCAAAATACCATGGGCATAGACGGAGGCATAACTCGATTGTGGTTCATAATACAGCTCGACCTTCCCCGGACGCACATACTTTACCTTTTCTTTTTTTCTTCCTTTTATTTTCCCAGGCCCCTCACGACGGCCTGATCATCGATCCTTTCGAAGGACGGATATACCAAGGTGGCAAGCAGCATAGACGTCTAGCGGAATCTCTAAGTGGTCTTCTTGACAATCACTCTACCTGTTTTCAGGACCTGCACGCGGCTCCCCCTCAGTCTTGGCATATTAAATAGCCCTGTTACCTATCGCACTATTTGTACAAATACGCTTTAACGCATTAATCAAATTATAATGGAAACAGTTTGTGGCCCAACTTATGTGGCACTGGCTTACTACTTCATTTTATTTCGCTATTCTTATCGACAGCACCCGTACACTTTGGTACGCTTTAATTTGCCAGGGGCCTTATTGCGCCCCATACTATGGCAACAAAGTCCGAACACTTCTACAGTATAGTTCGGCACCCCGAATTTAGCATTATATGCATCGACTCTGAATCATGTCTTTGGTCAATAGTTGGGTTGCCCGGCTCCTGTGCTTGCTACCTTATGTTCCGTCCTATTGGCTAGGGTAGTAAAGGGAGAACTACTGGGATTGTGTTTCTGGTTTATCCGGATAAACACCTCAGTAGAGAAAGCCGAAAACTGGCTGTCATGATGCGGCGAGAGCTGGTCAGCTATTCGGAGGTCAAAATCTCTTGCGATTTTTTCTGCATTATGCGACGGATCGGCCTTCACCTGATCAGGTGTCTACAGCACCCTAGTCTGGATTAACAAATACTAACTAGGGGTTGCGCCTACATTTCTATTGTCAAACTCTTATGGGTAAGTGAGGGTGATAAAGCCACATAATCTGATTGCTTGGTTCGCTGCGCTAAACACCTCCTTCAAGGACCAAACTCTTGGATCAAGAGTGTTTAGGTTTCCACCCGAACACCCCCATACTACCTACGTGGGAGCTGAAGCCGATGACTGGCCAACTCTTAGATTTAATAAAACGGCCGCACAGGAGGCAAAATTTTAAATAAACAAGAATTATATTACATATTGGCTTTGTTTCCTAATACAGGATGGGATAATATGAATGTCTTAATTCAAAGACAATGTCTTTTGCACACTGGCCCTCTACAATGCGGGATCCCTTCAGGACATCATCAAAATACCGCTCGGGCATGCGGTGCTCCTTGCCCGCGGGCGGTCCCTCGGTCGCGAGCTTGACGGCGTCCATCTTTGCCCACTGAACCTTGACACAGGCGAAGGCCATCCGCGCACCTTCGATGTAGACCGACCGCTTGATGGCATCAAGCCGAGGGCAGGCATTGACCAGCCGCTTCACGAGCCCAAAGTAGCTACTGGGTATGGCGTCGGGAGGCCATAGACGGATTAGCAAATCCTTCATGGCCAGTTCAGCCACCCTATGCAGTTCGGTCAGCTGTTTCAGCTGATCGCTAAAGGGCACCGGATGCTCTGGCGCAAGGTATTGCGACTAGAACAGCTTCTTCGTTGAGCTCCCCTCTTCGGCTCGGAAGAACTCCGCAGCATTGGCAACACTGCGCGGCAGGTCTGCAAACCTCCTGGAGAACTCCAAATCCGGTTCAGTAAGAGGTACCTTCCCTTCACATATTTGCTTTGCATAATAAAAGCCTTACCTGCTGTGATTTTCCTGGCCTCCTGGATTTCCTAGAGGGAGCCCTAGGCCTCAAGCCAGGCCTCTTGTGCGCTTTGGCAGGCCTTGGAAAGTTCGGACTCTTGGTCCACACTCTTACGCTCCAAGGACTCGTACTTATTTACGGCATACTGGAGCTCCTGCTAGACCTCCCCGACCCTCGCCTCATGTTTTTCGCAGGCGGCATGTTCCTTCGCCGCTCTCTCCTGGGCCTCGGCCAGCGCCTTCTTGAGGGTCTCCACCTCAGTCGCAGCTCCTACGAAATATCATGATAGCATGATCAACACAACCAATTCATATCTTCCTACATCTGAATAGACCATTGCATACCTTTTTTTGACTAGAAACTGTGAGGCAACAGCCCGACAACATTTTATTAAAACTCAACCACCAAACAAACAGGAAGGTTCTGAGAAAGAAACAAGGTAGGGGGGAGGAAAACTACTTACCTATTGAGCTATTTGCATAATTACAGGTACATGTACAAGGATAGATACAACCAACTAGGGCAAAGAATGGACCCAGGCTAACAGCAATGGTTTTAGACTAGGCTTGAATCTGTGAGAGTGCAGAGTAACATCATGAATGAAGTTTCTCTTCCAAGCAGCAAATGTTGGCCTTTCATATCTGAAGATTCTGCCATTTCTGAGGAGCCATATATTCCATGTTGCTAGACAAACGATGTAACGCCCTCGATGCGGCTATATCTCCTACGTGTCGAAGCACGACTTAGAGGCATAACCGCATTGAAAGCAATGTCGCAAGTAAGGTAATCTTCACAACAACCCATGTAAATAGATAATAGGGGAAAAGGTACATAGTTGGCTTACACTCACCACGTCACACAAATACATAAATAACATTACAATCATCCAATACAATCATGGTCCGACTACGGCACCAAAATAAAGATCAACCCCAACATGTGACACGGTCCCTATCGCCCCAATTGGGCACCACTACTATCTTCGGTGACCTCTGGTGAACAGTAACTCCGGCGAACCTCGGGATCCGCGCCGGCTGGATCTAGATCTGGATCTGAGACGGTTGACTTTCTCCCGGAACCCTAATTTATTTGCGTTTTTCATCATGCCGTAACTCCGCATCCGTAGCTCCGTTTTGGGCGTGTAGCATATGAAAATGTTTGTCTCAAAGAGTACATCATTTCATCTCATTGCATCATTTTCATTTGAGCTCATCTTGATGCGCGAAATGCTGTTGGAAGAGAGCTATTTGAGATAATTGTCAGATCTGCTGCACCAAATAGCTATTTGTCATCTTTGCCATGATTAATGTGTGCATGATATGCTCCTGAGTTCTACATGAGTTTTGTTATATGTCATGCCATCTTTACAGAGGTGCCTACCATGTATTTTTGTGATATTCGTTAATGCTGATTTCAGGGACTTAGAATTTCTCTAAGTCCTTGATCTGTTTTTATCAATATGCCATATGTTCATGTTGTTTCCTAGTGATCCGTGCCTCTTTTGAGGATGATCAGTAAGGATGATTTGTTAATATTGTGGTGCTCTATCCATCCGTGTCTTTGTTTGCAATTATGGAGCACCCTAGCTTGAGTCAATCGAGATCTACTTTTGCTATTTCGTGAATCCTAACAGATTGTTTACTTGTTAGCGATTTTGCCGAGGATGTTGTTGTTGATCTGTGCATGCTATGTTGTTGTTCTTGCCATGTCTAACTTATATAATATGTATTATTGATGGGTGTATGCTTAGTTTTTCATGCCATGCTCTGTAGTGAGTGCATCGAGCTCGTGAACATGCCTACTCGTTAACAGATTTGCTTGTTCCAGTTTTTCACTAAGTCTGTAATCTGATTATGTTTTTGCCATGTTCACATGCTTGCAATTGTATTTTCTGATCCCTTTTGGCTCAAGGTCACTAAGGGACTTTTGTTAAGTTCTTTGAGTAGCTTCATTCCGAGCCTTGCTTTTCCATGTTAAGTTCCTGTAGCATATAGTTTTCATGCTCTGAAGTGTGCTACCTGATCTGAAATTCCAGACTTGTGTTAATTTCACTAAGTCTGAAACCTGTTTATCGTTTGCGTTTTTTGCCATGCTTGTTTGAACCTGTTAATGGATGATTTGGCCATAGCTCAATGTTCATCTTTTGTCAAGCATCATGAATGGATCCCTGCCATGTATTTTGTTGCCATGTTTGAGTGTTGTGGCATATTTATCTTGATGCATTTAGATGGCTACTTGCTGTTTATCGCAGACCGGTGTCATATTTGTATTGCTTGCCATTTCCAAACCGTGCATCCGATTCCGGTGTTCTTTATATCAATTTCAACCGAAATCACCTCACCTTTCCAGTGGCACTCTTGGTTTTCTAATTTGAGGCCAGGTTCAATCATTCCTTTTCAAATCTTGCATATGCATCACATATCGCATCCCGCATAGCATACCATGTGTGCATCATATTGTTTGAGCTTTGCACGTGGTTGATTGTATTCCTTTTGCTTGTTTGTCTTGTTTGGGTAGAGCCGAGAGACGAGTTCGCTAACAAGGATCCCATTGAGTTTGCTTTCGAGAATCAAGTCAACTCTGACAACTTTGCAGGCAAGATGATCATACCCTCGAGATCACTTCTATCATTGCTTGCTAGATGCTCGCTCTTTTGCTATGCCTATGCTACGATACCTACCACTTGCTTATCATGCCTCCCAAATTTCCATGTCAAACCTCTAACCCACCATGTCCTAGCAAACCGTTGATTGGCTATGTTACCGCTTTGCTCAGCCCATCTTATAGCGTTGCTAGTCGCAGGTGAAGTTTGGAGATCGTTCCTTGTTGGAACATTGTTTATTGTTGGGATATCACTATATTATCTTGTTATCTTAATGTATCTATATACTTGGTAAAGGGTGGAAGGCTCGGCCTTTTGCCTAGTGTTTTGTTCCACTCTTGCCGCCCTAGTTTCCGTCATATCGGTGTTATGTTCCCGGATTTTGCGTTCCTTACGCGGTTGGGTGATAATGGGAACCCCTTGACTGTTCGCCTTAACTAAAACTCCTCCAGCAATGCCCAACCTTGATTTTACCATTTTCCACCTAGCCTCTTTTTCCCTTGGGTTTCCGGAGCCCGAGGGTCATCTTATTTTAAACCCCCTGGGCCAGTGCTCCTCTGAGTGTTGGTCCGAACTGGGCAGCCTGCGGGGCCACCTCGGGGAAACTCGAGGGTTGGTTTTACTCGTAGCTTGACCTATCTGAGTGTGCCCTGAGAACGAGATATGTGCAGCTCCTATCGGGATTTGTCGGCACATTCGGGCGGTGTTGATGGACTTGTTTTATCTTTGTCGAAGTTGTCTTGTAGAACCGGGATGCCAAGTCTGATCGAAATGTCTCGGGAGAAGGTTTATCCTTCGTTGACCGTGAGAGCTTGTGATGGGCTAAGTTGGGACTCCCCTGAAGGGATTTGAACTTTCGAAAGCCGTGCCCGCGGTTATCGGCAGATGGGAATTTGTTAATGTCCGATTGTAGATAACTTGAACCTTAACTTAATTAAAATGAATCAACTGTGTGTGTAACCGTGATGGTCTCTTCTCGGCGGAGTCCGGGAAGTGAACACGGTGTTGGGGTAATGTTTGCCGTAGGTTGTTCTTTAGTTCTTCGTTCGTGCTTTGCCTTCTCGTCTCGCTCTCTTTTGCGAACAGGTTAGCCACCATATATGCTAGTCGCTTAAATAGTCTTGATCGCGAGGGTGCGAGATTGCTGAGTCCCCGTGACTCACAGATTACTTCCAAACCAGATGCAGGGCCCGATGACTCTGTTCCAGATGATGCGCTTGAGCTCAAGTGGGAGTTCGACAAAGACTCACGCCGTTACTATGTGTCTTTTCCTGATGATCAGTAGTGGTGCCCAGTTGGGGCGATCGGGACCGTGTCGCATGTTGGGGTTGATCTTTTATTTTGGTACCATAGTCGGACCATGAGTGTATTGGATGATTGTAATGTTATTCATGTACTTTGTGTGACGTGGCAAGTGTAAGCCAACTATGTACCTTTCCCCTATTATTTATTTACATGTGTTGTTGTGAAGATTACCTTACTTGCGACATTGCTTTCAATGCGGTTATGCCTCTAAGTCATGCTTCGACACGTAGGAGATATAGCCGCATCGAGGGCGTTACAAACGACTTCCCTGAAGAAAGGTTGCCCAAAACTCTTCCTTGCAGCAATTAAACACTAAGATGGGGTTAAACCAGCTAACCACTGGATGTGCAAGTAATTCCATACTCTTGTGCTGAATTGACATGTGAAGATAAGGTGATCTCTATCCTCATGAGCATGGGCATAGCATAACGGGCAGGTGTTGTCTTCCTGAGGTGATCTCCAGTGTCTCCTCACCAACAAATCTCTGGTATTGAGCCTATCATTTAGCATTAACCACGCAAACACCTTTATCTTCATTGTCGCCTTACTTTCCGAAATCCATTTTGCTGGAGTATTAGTGGCCAGGTGAGCATGCATCACTGTATAATAACTCTTTGCAGAGAAAATACCTTTGCCAGGTGTCCAAGACCAAGAATCATGAATCCCTTCATCAGCATTAAGGTCAAGGAGACCAGACTGCACAGTGATCATCTCAGCCATTGCTTCTAGTGACAAGGGCAGATGAAAAAGCTCGGACATATCAGGTGTGTTAATCACCTCTCGCACAAACACCTTATCATCAATGGAAAAAGAGAACAACCTAGGAAACCTCTCTCTGAGCGTAACATATGAGCCTAGGAACACCCAAGCATCAAACCATAAAAGGACAGAATCCCCCATGTTTATGGTGACCTCAGAGTATAGTCTGAAAACTTCATTGAGTTTGAGGATGTCTCTCCACCAATAAGAACCACATAAAACTGTGCCATGAGGAACGACACCATCATAGTAGGTATTCCAAATAAGAGAAACCCAAGGGATGTCAGCTTTGTTATAAAACTTGGAAAGGTGCTTGGAAAGGAGAGCTCTGTTTCGGATGGTTAGATTTACTATTCCCATGCCACCTTTGTCTTTGGGTCTGCAAACAAGAGGCCAAGCTGCAAGTGATTGCCTAGGAGTATCTGAATTTCCTCTCCATAATCATTGCCTCATAATCCTTTCAATTTGCTTTATAATACCAGCTGGCAAACATAAACTACAAAGAAAATAGATGGGCAAAGAGGACAGAACTGATTGGAGTAATTGCAATCTGGCACCTTGGTTGAGAAGGCTGGAACTAGCAGACAACCTTCTTTCAACTCTATGAACCATAGGAAATAAATCTAGAATCCTGGGTTTACTTGTACCCACAGGGAGCCCCAGATAGGTGAAAGGAAGGGTCCCAACTTGGCAGCCAAAAACAGTAGCTAACCTGGCAGTTTCTGCCTCATCCACATTAATAGGCATTATGCATGATTTATGGAAGTTTACTCTGAGACCTGTGGAGACATTAAAATCTTGCAGCATCTCCTTGAGAGCTAATAGTTGTGAATCCACAACAGGCACAATGAGGAGAGTGTCATCAGCATATTGCACTATAGAGAAATCAGGATCATGAGTTTCAATAGGCAGAGAGATCTCTCCATTTCTGAGCATATTATTTACCAAAGTTTGTAGTAGATCAGCTGCAAGAATAAACAAGAGGGGTGACAGTGCGTCACCCTGCCTTACTCCGCTTTTGCAGGTAAATTGTTTCCCAGGCACACCATTTAAAATGAAAGAAGAAGTCCCAGAGGATAGAAGCTCTCTAATCAACCAATCCACTTGATATCAAAACCCTTGTGATGCATAAGCTTGAGAATTAGGTCATGCTCAACAGTATCAAAAGCTTTGGCAAAGTCCAACTTAAGAATCAAGATAGGCTTCTTGGACTTGTGACACTGATGAATATATTCCAGAGCCCAAGCAATACAATCTTGGATAGACCTACACTTAAGGAACCCATATTGGTTTTTATGAATGCACTTTAGGATTACCTTTTGCAATCTATTAGCCATCAGCTTAGTCAGGAACTTCAGACAAGTATTTGTCAAGGAAATAGGCCTGAAATCATTAGGACAATCAGGTGAAAGTTTCTTTGGAATTAAGGTGATTAAAGACCCATTGATGCTGCTAATAGTGACCTTTCCATCATAAAAGTCTTGGAATAATTGAAAAAAATCTTCCTTAATGATGTGCCAGCACCGTTTGACAAACAAACCAGTAAAACCATCAGGGCCAGGGGCCCTATCTGTAGGCAGAGACTTAAGAATTTATTTCCTCCTCAGAAAATGGAGCAGACAAATTATCAAGACCATCCACAGTGTCAATCAATGAAGCTATGTCAAACTTCATTTCAGTCCCCTCAGAGACAGCCATTCTATCCTTGAATGTGCCCCATAACATGCCAGCCATCTGTTGGTGATCAGAGACAACATCCCCATTTTCATTCTACAGAGAGGAAATGGAGTTTCTCCTAAATCATTCAGTCGCCATTGCTTGGAAAAACTTAGAGTTCTCCTCCCCAACTTTTATCCACCGAATAGTACATCTCTGTTTCCAATATAGAAACTGCAGGTGTAAGATTTCCTCAATGTGAAGTTTAACAATTTTTCCTGAAATTAAATTTAGGTTTTGTTAAAGGCCTTAACTCTTCAAGATGATCAAAAAATATGACCACCTTGTTGCAAGCTTGCATGGCCTTCTTAAGCTTGGACAGGCTGATGTACCATTGCTTAAGAGCATTTCGGAGCCTTTTGAACTTTTCAGTCAAGCGAGTTGCAGAATTTGTTCTTTTTGTTGGAGCATTCCAAGATTGTTCCACACAGTCAAAGAAACCAGGTAGATTCACCCAATAATTGTCAAACCTAAAGATCTTTGACTTTGGTATAGATGTTGCAATGGAGACTACACAGGGTACATGATCTGATGATGTTCTTGCTAGAGGATGAACCATCGTGTTGGGATAATCATTTATCCAAGTGGAGGAAGTGAAAAACCAATCGAGTTGCTACAGCAACGGATTTTCCTGCATATTAGACCATGTGTAGGATCTTCCTTTTAATGGCAGCTCAAGAAGACCCAGGTGACCAATGACCTCATTGAAAAGAAAAATATCATTTATATCTCCTCCTGGCAAGTTTCTGTTCTCAGGAGATCTAATGAAGTTAAAATCCCCCACACGGAGCCACTTATCATCTATTGGAATTTCCAAGTCATACAGCCATTGGACAAAATCATCTATGTGCTTCCCTTGGCAAGGCCCATAAACATTTACCAAGGTCCATCGACTTGCATTATGGGAAGATGTGAAGGAGACTATGATACCAAATGGTGTAATATCCACTAAAGTGCCAATGAACATGTTAGAGCACCACAGCACAAGGATGCCACCAGAGGCACCAATAGAGGGTGAATAAACAAAATTGTCAAATCTTCTAGGGCAAAACTTTCTAATCGCATGCTGGTCAAAGAAATCACATTTAGTTTCTTGCAAACAAATGATAGAGCACTGGCTTTCCTCAATTTTCACTCTAACGCTTCTCTGCCTATCTTCAAAGTTTAAACCTCTCACATTCCAGCAGAGAACCTTCCAATCTCTAGTTTAGTGTGCATTCATGAGGAATCAATAAATGAGGCAAAAGCCCATAGATAAAACCATCGACGCAGACCAAAGTGCAGGTAGCAGACAAAAGAAAAACAAGGTTCAGACAACTGGAAGGACAAGGGACATGCCTCCCTGTATAACAGTTAAAAGGCTTAATCATCATGGGGAACAGTAGGCTTGGGGGTAGTATCTGAAGAAGCCATAAGCTTCTCCACAGTCATCTTCTCAGCAGGGACACCAAGAGCTGCTCCTATCATCTGAAGTGTGGCAATTGGAGTTGGAGGGGGAGCCTGTTCCTGGGTATCATCATTCTCTGGCTGGGCCTGCCTGTTTGGACTGGATGCTTGACTGTCAGCTTTGAACTTCTTGGCTCTAGGCTACCTGAGGGGCCTAGGCTTCGGTGACAAAGGAGATATAGGTTTAAAACCTCTAGATTTGGTTGCACTCCTGGTCATCCTTCTATCGGAAAAGTCTGAAACAGTCTGAACAACTGAAGTTTTGGGCTTTCTGGCACAGGATTTCCTGGTTTGTTGGACTGTAGCTGAAAAGGTGCAGTTCATACTATCTGAAACTTCAGTAACCTGAGTAGCTGCTTCAGAGGAGGGTACACTGTCATCTGCCTCTGCGTTGCAGTCCGAATACAGGTGTTCTCCAAAAACAGTCCCCTGGCAGTGGGTTGAGGAGACAATTTCCGGTCAGGAGCTGGAAAGCAGAAAGACAATGGAGGATCAAAAGCCATATTCCAAGATCTCTTATGCATCTGAGGCAAGCCAGGTGGAGGCATGACCTTAGGGATCTGGGCAGACAAGAAAGTAGGCATAAGTGATTCAAAAGTCCTCCTCCAGATAAATTCAGGGGGCAAAGCTTGTCCCATCGCAACCCTCACAAGTCCAACATGCAGAGGAGGTGCATGAACCACAATGGGGTTATATGGAACAATTGCAAGATTGTCCTGGCCTTGATCCTGCACATCAACAGGCACGACCACCTCTTGTAAATTGTTGGGGTCCTCAATATGTATGTACTGTTCTGGCTGGTCAAAGTGCATAGAACCATAACAGTGAAACAAAAGCCCATAGATAAAACCATCGATGCAGATCAAAGTGCAGCTGGAAACAAAAGAAAAACAAGGTTCAGACAACTGACATGACAAGGGACATGCCTCCCTGTATAACAATTAAAAGGATTAATCATCATGGGGAACAGTAGGCTTGGGGGCAGTATCTGAAGAAGCCATAAGCTTCTCCACAGTCATCTTCTCAGCAGGGACACCAAGAGCTGCTCCTATCATCTGAAGTGTGGCCATTGGAGTTGGAGGGGGAGCCTGTTCCTGGGTATCATCATTCTCTGGCTGGGCCTGCCTGTTTGGACTGGATGCTTGACTGTCAGCTTTGAACTTCTTGGCTCTAGGCTACATGAGGGGCCTGGGCTTCGGTGACAAAGGAGATATAGGTTTAAAACCTCTAGATTTGGGTGCACTCCTGGTCATCCTTCTGTCAAAAAAGTCTGAAATAGTCTGAACAACTGAAGTTTTGGGCTTTCTGGCACATGATTTCCTGGTTTGCTAGACTGTAGCTGAAAAGGTGCAGTTTACTATCTGAAACTTCAGTAACCTGAGTAGCTGCTTCAGAGGAGGGTACACTGTCGTCTGCCTCTGCGTTGCAGTCTGAATACATGTGTTCTCCAAAAATAGTCCCCTGGCAGTGGGTTGAGGAGACAATTGCCGGTCGGGAGCTGGAAAGCAGAAAGACAATGGAGGATCAAAAGCCATAGTCCAAGATCTCTTATGCATCTGAGGCGGGTCCGCATGCTTAAAGTTTCGATGATGGTTATATTATGAGTTTATGAGTTTTGATGTACCGAAGGTTGTTCGGAGTCCCGGATGTGATCTCGGACATGACGAGGAGTCTTGAAATGGTCGAGACATGAAGATTGATATATTGGAAGCCTATATTGGGATATCAGAAATGTTCCAGGTAAAATCGGGATTTTACCGGAGTACCGAGGGTTTACCGGAACCACCCGGGGGCTTAATGGGCCATAGTGGGCCTTAGTGGAGAAGAGGAGAGGCGGCTAGGGCAGGGCCGCACGCCCCTCCCCCTCTAGTCTGAATAGGACAAGGAGAAGGGGGTGCCCGCCCCCCCTTTCCTTCCTCTCTCCCTCCTCTTTCCCCCCTTCTCCTAATCCAACAAGGAAGGGAGGGAGTCCTAGGGAGTAGGACTCCTCCTGGCCGGCCGCACCTCCCCCCTTGCTCCTTTATATACGGGGGCAGGGGCACCCCATAGACACAACAATTGATTTGATCTTTTAGCCGTGTGCGGTGCCCCCCTCCACCATAGTCCACCTCGATAATACTGTAGCGGTGCTTAGGCGAAGCCCTGTGACGATAGAACATCATCATCGTCACCACGCCGTCGTGCTGATGAAACTCTCCCTCAACACTCAGCTGGATCGGGGTTCGAGGGACGTCATCGGGCTGAACGTGTGCTGAACTCGGAGGTGCCGTGCGTTCGGTACTTGATCGGTCGGATCGTGAAGACGTACGACTACATCAACCACGTTCTGCTAACGCTTCCACTTTCGGTCTACGAAGGTACATGGACAACACTCTCCCCTCTCGTTGCTATGCATCACCATGATCTTGCATGTGTGTAGGAAATTTTTTGAAATTACTATGTTCCCCAACTGTCGTGAGTTTGTCACGGCAGATGTCCTTGTGAAAGGACTTAGTCGTGGAGCCATCGCTACGGGTTAGATTAAAGGGGTTAAACCGGACAAAGCGACACGGGAGTTTATACTAGTTCGACCCCTTCGATGAAGGTAAAAGCCTATGTCTAGTTGTGATTGGTATTGCTAGGGGTTCGAAGGCCAGGGAGCGAATCCGCTTTGTCTGGCTCTCGAGTTGTTGTTTCCTGTCCTTGAACCGCCACTGGGTCACCCCTTTATATACTCAGGAGGACCCCGGCCGGTCTACAGAGTCCCGAGGCTGGCTCATACAAGTGTCCGCCTCGGTCTCCTCTTTCCTATCTTACAATGCAAGTTTATACAATCATGGCGGTTTACTACCATGGGCCCTAAATCGCCTGCGGGCTCTGGGCCTCTAAGCCTTATCCGTAAAGCGCCATCTTCTGGGTTTCCTTGGGCTTCAGTATAGGTGAAGGTGAACCGGCCCCTCCTGGGCGGTTTACCCTTAGTGGTTATATCCTCAACATTAGGCCCCAGATTGATTTGAACCTGTTCATGTCAATCTTCAATCCTTAGAAAAACTACCTGAATTTCTGACAATTCTCGTAAACGGCCATATTGTCTTCTCCCTGTGAACTTTGGTGAACCGCCATGACGTCATCTTCTGTCACTGCAGTAAATCATTGTGACATCATCCCTGTATAAAAAGATTTATGAAGATTCCCTTCTCTTTAATTAATTCTCGAAGATCGAGGCGACAGCTGCATCCTCTTTTGCCGCTTCCGACTCCTCGATTTTCGCGCTTGCTGTTTTATCCCACTTCCCTTATAAATAAGACCGGGGCGCCTTCCATTTCTCCCCTTTCCTATTCGCATCGTCTTCCTCCTCGCGACCCGAAGACCTCAAGCATCGCCGCCGCCGCCGTCGTCGATCTTCCAGTCTGCACCAACTAGGCTGCTGCATCACCTTGTTCATACCAGATCTCTTGAGATACTCCGCCGCTGCGTGTCCCTGGTAAATACTCCTTTCCTTTACTTGTTAAATCTACATTAGGGTTTCGAAATTTCTTCGGTGTTCGTCAGTGTTCATCGGTACTTTTTCTGCTTTTCCTTTAGCACCTTACTGAATCTAGCTAGGCCTAATAGTTTCCCCTTGTGGCTGGATCTGTAGCTTTAATCTACCGTACTACAACATCTTACTGTTCATGTATAAATCCTTATCTGAACCTTCTTTGTTCTGTTTAACACCATTGTAGGGCTCAGAAAAAATTTGTTTCTTGAACAACGGTAGATCCAAAATTATATCACCATCTTGTGAAACTTGTTTCCGCAACACTTAGCAAATTTTCAGATTGGGTCCTGCCTCCCAAGGGCGGTTTAACCTTTAGTAATTGATAATCCTTCATATGTCATTAGCCCTCTCTTAAACCGCCATATAGACTTGAATAGCAATGCCTGGTTCACTTCATACGTATACCTTGAATTGCCGGTTTAACATTGACAAACACATATGAACCGTCAATCGTAAACCGTTCATTTTCCTTTCATAGACTTTGTAAGATGATGAAGCAATTTGCTACTTGCAACTGGGTTCCATCTCGGATCACAGAAACGCAAATCAACAGATATGTCACCACAGGCGCTTTAGCTTCAAAAAATGTCCTCCATTGGCGAGTTCATGGCCCTGAGTGCCCTCCTGAGCCTCAAGATGGAGAAGTGATTGTGTTCATGCAACATTTAGCTCGAGGTTTCAGTCCTCCCGGATCAAAAATTTCCGAGATGTTCTTGCCAGCTTCCAACTTCATCCTCAAGATATTGGACCAAATTCGGTGTCCAACATATGCGATTTCCAAGTATTCCGCGAGGTTTACCTGCAAGAAGAACCAACTGTCGATCTCTTTCACTTAAACCGCCGGACTGAATTTTCCGACGGACCCAATACTGAACTTGGTGGTGTGTCGATCCAAAAGAGGAAAGAGGTTGACTTTCCTCACGCCAAACTTCACAGCCATCCAAAAGACTGGAACCAAACTTGGTTCTATCGTCAGAATACTGCCCCTGCTAAAGAGAATCCTTTACCGGGCTACCGTCCGCACCGGCTCAGCAATAATCACCCTTTACCTCAGAGATTGTCTGCCAAAGACCGACAAGCCTATGCACCTCAACTCGCCAAACTCCGGGCTTTCCTTGCCAACGGTTTAACTGGTGTTGATCTCGTCCGCTGTTGGATTTCATGGTGCATTCTACCTTTAAGCCGCCGCCCCGGATTGATGTTTGAATATACCGGCAACACCAATGATCCACAACGGTTTAATGAAATAGAACTGACTGATGATGAAGTCACTGAAGGTGTAAAGAAAATACTTGACGAACCGTTCACCGTATGTATTCAAATTGGTCTGCGCCCTTTTTATGCCTCCAACAAACTGCCAGCGGTAAAGACTTTAACCTTGTACTTTTCTTGATCCTTCTCCGCTTTAACTCTGCTATAATAACCCTTTGTGCAATCTCGCAGGCCAGTAGCTCCTTCTGGAAAAGGAAATCTCAAGACAAAGCGGCTAAGGCTCCTCGTATTAAGACCAAGGTCATCAAGAGAGCTGCCAAAAAGAAAACTGCTGAGTCTTCGGAACCACCAGAGGATGTCGGTGACTCGGCTGAAGAGGTAAAGTTTGACTCCCTTGACTTCTATTTGTATATTTTACTGATAATAACTACTCCCAGGATGATGCGAAGGCCAGCCATGCAGATCATGTTGAGGTAATTTGTCTTTCTGACTCAGAACTTGTGCCGGTTCAACGATTTCGCCGTGCAGTTCGGAAAGCTGCCTCCACTGAAAACCGTCCCTGGGTAAGCATGCAGCCCTCCCTTCTCCTTCATAATTCGGTTAATCATGCTAATCCTTGTTTTAATATTAGTGCCAAAGCTCGTCTGAGTAAGAAGGCTAAGACCAGTGCCCCTACCGGCGAAGTTGAAACAGAGGAAACTCCTGAAAATCCTGATAAAAATCTTGATAATATCATGGATGATTCTGTCCCGCCGAAGCCAGCTAACAACGCTGATCCGCCGGAAGCTGATCCGGCCACACATGAGAGCACCTGCAAGTTCGGTTGTTGATCCACTGAGCTCAACTGCTAATTCGCCAAGCCCTGCTACCACTCCTAACCCAGCCAAAGATGATGACGTTATTGTTACTGGCACTGCTTATACCGCTCCGGGCAATCCAGTTATCTTAGCAAAACATACCGCCAAGGATGAGTTTACCTCTATGGGCAAGGGGAAGATGGAAGCTGACTTGTCAAAATATGCTAATCTTTCTGCCTAAGATCTTCATTCCGGATTCTTGAACCGGCTTTATACAAGACGAGATAATGAAGCTGATTTGGTAAATCTGATGAAGGAACGCTATGAGGTAAACATTTTCATCCTTAGCTTTGTATTTTCACTGCCTTGTATCTTGTAGCCCCCAAGGGTCGGTTTAGCTTGTAAAGACAAACTGGGACTTTTGACCTTCCATACTGCACATTGTTGACTTTTAAGTTTTTTGAACAAATATACATTAGCCCCCAAGTGCCAGGATTGGAACTTGTATTAATCCTCGGGACTTTGAATAAGCAGTAGGAAAGAAGCAATCCGCATTAGCCCCCAAGTGCCAGGATTGAAACTTGTATTAATCCTCGGGACTTTGAATAAGCAGTAGGAAAGAAGCAATCCACATTAGCCCCCAAGTGCTAAGTGTAGAACCAGTTGTATGCTTGGGACTTTTGATAAAATATTGATATGCTCCTCTGATTGTGGCAGGCTGATATAAACCATCAATGGACGCAAATTGCTGATCTTCAAGAGAGTATCAAATCCTATCAAGAAGAATCTTCTAAAGCCAAAGATGAGCTTCGAGCCGCTTTAACTTCCATGGAACAACTTAAGGAAGAATTCAAGACTGAACGTGCCAATTGGGACACTGAGAAGGAGACATTGCTGAAACGGGCTGAAGACGCCGAGTCTGCTCTTAAACCGGTGGCAGAAGAGCTTTCTGGGTTGAAGGATCAAGTGAACGCCATGACCTCCGCAGTATTTGGTAAGTACTCCTAGCAAGGCATCTAAAATATCCATCTTGTAAGGTGCCGGTTGAAATATGAAATTCTTAAACCATTGCAGGTAGCCGCATTACTCATCTGGGCTCAGATGTACGGATGAAGCTGAAAGCAGCATATACTCTGCTTGAACAACTATACGTCGGTGCTCAACGGGTTATCTGCGCAGCATCCTACAACATCCGGCCCCAACACTGATCAAGGACACTCTGGCAAGGCTATCCATGGCACCAGCACAGATAGAACAGGTAAAGCGATCTGCTACCAGGGCTGGCGCTTTGTTGGCACTCACCCGAGCCAAAGCGTGGATAGCCGACTTGGATCCGGTTGACCTTGCCAAAGGCTTTCCAAGCACACAAGAAAACGGGGCAGATTTTGATGATGAACCCTTAAAAAAGTGACAAGGGAAATGCGTCCTCTGGCGAGTTAGCTGGCAGAAGATGCTAACTTGAATGTTCACCGGTCTTATTATGATGCCAACAACAAACGGGTTAATGCTGTCATGCCGGAAGCGCAAAATCTTATTCCGCCAATCCGTAAGCACACTTATGCCCCTGACATTGATCCCTCGGAACTTATCAGTGAAGAAGCTATCTTTCAGCCTTAAACCGGATTGACTGGACCACCACAAACTTCCAGCCGCTAGGTGGGGAGGAGGAGGTTGATCCGACGCCAAATGACCCATCAACTTCACATCAACATGGTAATGAGGCTTGATCCGGCAATCAGAGTGATGCTCCATAAACTTAGTTCTGTTGGAAACACCATACTTTGGGCCTTCAAGCGCCTTGTAATAGGCTAGTGAAAATACTTTAATCCGTTGCCATCGTGCACTGGGATACACTTTGCGTTGATCCGTCATGATAATTTCAGTACTGGCTTATGTATTTTCACAATATTATGCAATCCCTGTGTCTGCATAAGAAAAATCAATTGTGATTTTAAGAAGGGTGAAAACCCAACTTCCACCATGCCATGCTGGTATATATGATATAGAACCGGGTTGTGATGAACACCGGACGATTGCTGGAGACAAGGTGTCAAAGCCAGACCGGTTTGAAGGATGTCGGGTTACCTTTAATTATATGCTTTAACAGAAGATCCGTAAGTCATACCGGGTTAAGAAACACCGGTTTAACATAAACCTTACGAAAAGAAATAAAAACTTGGCAAGAAGCAAACAAAAACCATGGTCAAGTCTTTTCAAGGGCTGCCAGGCCCAAATCGAGGCTTTTCATGTGCTGCCAGGTCACTGAGTTAAACCATTTTGACAAAGCCTTTTAAGATGGCCCTCCAACTAACCAATCATCATTTTAACTTTGACAAGTTCAGGGTCTCAATGAGAGTAACTGTCAAACGTTCAATGGGTCGTGCCAGGATTACCTGGATAGGAGTGGCTTACTTGATGAAGGCAGGTTAACCCGGGGTTTTAGGTGAATACACCAGGCTTCCAAGCCATGGGTCGATACCCGGCTACAAGGGTCCTTTCAAACTCTTTGGTATTTGACACTAAGAGCCCCCAAGTAACTTTGTGAGATGTGCTCAATGGGTGCCTATGTTTGAGTCGTGCTTTAAGCAATCAGACTCTCTTTGGCCCCTTGGGTGTGAAGCTCCCAAGCTAGGTGGTGGCATGGTAGCCGGGCTAACAGGTAGTACTTTGCTTTATTAGCTGAAGCCCCCAAGTTAACAGATATTTGAAGAAAAGACGGAGGAGACCCTGCTTAATAGCAAGGATGCCGGTTTATTATATTGATCATAATATATACATTGTTGAAATATGTACATAAGGAAAGCCTGTGGCTTCAAGTGTAATAAGGCCATAGGACAGCTATGTTCCATGGCTGCCGGGTCTCCTCCTCAGAGCTACGTGAGTCTTCTCGAACGTCAATGAGGTAGTATGATCTGTTGTGCAGATATTTGCTGACGACAAAGGGCCCTTCCCAAGGTGGGGATAACTTGTGCATATCAGTCTGGTCTTGAATGAGCCGAAGTACCAAATCACCTTCTTGAAAGGTTCTTGTCTTAACCCGGTGGCTGTGATAGCGCCGCAGGTCTTGTTGATAAACCGCCGACCGAGCCAAAGCCATGTCCCGTTTCTCATCTAACAGGTCCAGCGCCTCTTGGCGTGCTTGCTCGTTGTCCGCTTCAACATAATTCGCAACCCGGGGCGAGTCGTGACGAATATCACTTGGGAGGACAGCCTAAGCCCCGTAAACCATGAAAAAAGGTGTATATCCCGTAGATTGGTTTGGGGTGGTATTTATACTCCATAACACAGATGGTAATTCTTCCACCCAACAACCCGGCGTCCGCTTCAAAGGGACCATAAGCCGAGGCTTGATACCCTTCAGGATCTCTTGATTCGCCCTCTCAGCTTGACCATTAGACTGGGGGTGAGCCACGGACGCTAAATCAAGCCGGATGTGCTCTCGTTGGCAAAACTCCTCCATATCACCTTTACAAAGGTTCATACCATTATCTATGATGATGCTGTGTGGAAAGCCAAAACAGAAAATAATCTTTTAGAGAAATTGAACCGCCGTGGCTGCGTCACATTTACTGATGGGCTCTGCTTCAACCCATTTGGTGAACTTGTCAACCACCACCAACAGGTGGGTCTTCATGTCCTTGGAGCACTTAAAGGGTCCAATCATATCCAGCCCCCAAGTAGCAAACGGCCAAGTGATGGGAATCATGCGTAACTCTTGAGCCGGAACATGAGCTCGACGTGAAAATTTCTGACAAGCATCACACCGTTTTACCAAGTCTTCCGCATCAGAATGTGCTGTCAACCAGTAGAACCCATGTCGGAAAGCTTTAGCCACCAAGGATTTTGAACCAGCATGGTGACCACAATCCCCTTCATGGATTTCACATAGAATCTCTTGTCCTTCTTCAGGAGAAACACAACGTTGGAATACGCCTGAAACGCTAGAACGGTGTAACTCGCCATTGTGAACAACCATAGACTTGGACCGCCAGACTATCTGTCTGGCGAAAAGTTCGTCATCTGGTAATTCGCCCCGGTTCAGATACGCCAAATATGGAACCGTCCAATCCGGAGTGGCATGTAAAGCGGCTACCAACTGGGCCTCCGGATCAGGAACAACTAAATCTCCTCTGTAGGCAACTTTACGGATGGGTTATGCAAGATATCTAGAAAGGTATTGGGTGGTACCGGTTTACGCTGAGATCCCAGCCGGCTTAGAGCATTTGCTGCTTCATTCTTGCGCCGGTCAATGTGTTCCACCTAATAACCCTTAAAGTGACCTGCTACAATATCCACCTCGCGCCTATAAGCCGCCATGAGTGGGTCCTTAGAATCCCAAGTACCAGAAACTTGCTGAGCCACCAGATCAGAATCTCCAAAGCATCGAACCCGGCTTAAGTTCATTTCCTTAGCCACACGAAGGCCGTGGAGTAAGGCCTCGTACTCTGCTGCATTGTTAGTACAAGGAAACATTAAGCGGAGAACATAACAAATCTTATCTCCTCGAGGGGAAGTGAGGACAACCCCAGCCCCCGAGCCTTCCAACTGCCTGGATCCATCAAAGTGAATGGTCCAGTATGTATTATCCGGTTTGTCCTCTGGTGCCTGCAACTTGGTCCAATCATTGATGAAGTCAACAAGCGCCTGAGATTTGATGGCTGTTCGGGGCGTATACCTCAAACCATGGGGACCAAGCTCAATTGCCCACTTCGCAACCCGGCCAGTTGCTTCTCTATTCTGGATTATATCGCCCAAAGGAGCAGAACTAACCACTGTGATAGGATGGCCTTGAAAGTATTGCTTGAGCTTCCTACTTGCCATAAAAACTCCATACACTAGCTTCTGCCAATGCGGATATCTTTGCTTTGATTCGATCAGTACCTCACTGATATAATAAACTGGTTGTTGAACCGGATATTCTTTCCCAACCTCCTTACGCTCAACCACAATCGCCACACTGACTGCTCGGGCATTGGTAGCCACATACAACAATAGAGGCTCATTATCAACCGGAGCAGCGAGGACTGGCGGTTCAGCCGGCTGCCGCTTCAAATCCTCAAATGCCGCATTGGTGGCGTCACTCCAGACGAATTTATCTGTCTTCTTCAACATCTGATATAGGGGAATCGCCTTCTCTCCCAAACGGCTGATAAACCGGCTGAGGGCTGCAATCCGGCCCGCCAGAAGCTGAACATCATTGATACACGCCGGTTTAGCCAATGATGTGATCGCTTTGATTTTTTCCGGATTGGCCTCAATACCTTTGTTGGACACAAGAAAGCCCAAGAGCTTGCCTGCCGGAATACCAAAAACGCATTTGTCTGGGTTGAGCATCATTTTGTAAACCCGAAGAATGTCGAACGTCTCCTTGAGATCATCTATCAAGGTTTCCTGCTTCCTGGACTTCACCACAATATCATCCACATAGGCATGAACATTACACCCAATCTGCTTGTGAAGACAATTTTGCACACAATGCTGGTAGGTTGCTTGGGCACTCTTGAGCCCAAAGGGCATAGAAACATAGCAGAAGGCTCCAAAGGGAGTGATGAAGGCTGTCTTCTCCTGGTCCTTAACTGCATTTTTAATCTGATGATAACCTGGATAAGCATCCAGGAAACTCAGGTGCTCACAACCCACCGTCACATCAATGATCTGATCAATACGTGGGAGAGCGAAAGGATCTGTCAGGAAGGCTTTATTCAAATAAGTGTATTCCACACACATACGCCAAGTGCTGTTTTTCTTAAGGACAAGTACCAGATTAGCCAACCATTCGGGATGAAACACTTCGACGATAAACCCAGCTGCCAATAGCCGGGCTACCTCTTCACCAATGGCCTTGCGTCTTTCTTCGCTAAAACAGCGAAGGAACTGCTTGACCGGTTTAAACTTAGGATCAATATTGAGAGTGTGCTCAGCGAGTTCCCTCGGTACACCTGGCATGTCAGAAGGTTTCCATGCAAAGATGTCCCGGTTCTCATGGATGAACTCGATGAGCGCGCTTTCCTATTTCGGATCCAGATTGGCACTGATACTAAACTGCTTGGATGAATCACCAGGGACGAAGTCAACGAGTTTAGTCTCATTAGCCGGTTTGAACGTCAGGGCCGGGTCATGCTTAGTTGTGGTCTTCTTCAGAGGGGTCATGTCCGCCGGATCAACATTGTCCTTATAGAATTTCAGCTCCTCTGTAGCACAAACCGATTCAGCATAGGCCGCTTCCCTTCCTCGCAATCCAAAGCAATATTTCAACTTCCATGTACTATGATCGTCCCCTTATAACCCGGCATTTTGAGCTGTAAATAGACATAACAGGGTCTCACCATGAATTTCGCGTAAGCCGGCCGTCCAAATAGCGCGTGATATGGGCTCTGGATTTTCACCACCTCAAAGGTCAATGTTTCAGACCTGGAATCATGCTCACCTCCAAACACGACTTCCAAAGCAATCTTTCCAACAGGGTATGCCGATTTACCTGGTACTACACCATGAAAAATAGTGTTTGACGGTTTGAGATTCTTATCTGTCAACCCCATGCGACGGAAAGTCTCATAGTACAGGATGTTGATACCGCTCCCTCCATCCATCAGAACTTTGGTAAACTTATAGCCCCCCACCTGAGGTGCCACCACCAAGGCTAGTTGACCCGGATTGTCAACCCGGGGCGGGTGATCCTCTCTGCTCCACACAATGGGCTGCTCCGACCATCGTAGATAATGTGGCACGGCCGGTTCAACAGTATTAACCGCCCTCTTGTGAAGCTTCTGATCCCGCTTGCACAGGCTAGTAGTGAACACATGATACTGTCTGCTGTTCAACTACTTGGGGTGACTTTGGTAACCTGACTGTTGCTGATTCCCTTGGTTATTCTGCTGGTTATTACCATGGTTGTTCTGATGGCCCTGGTTATTCTGAAATCCAGAGCTTGAACCGCCGCCCCCATGGAAACCTGGACCTGAACCGCCCGGCGGATCCTGATCATACCGGTATAGATCAGAGTTTTTGAACTCCCTCATTATGTGACAATCCTTCCAAAGATGTGTGGAAGGGGCCTCCTTGGTTCCATGCTTCGGGCAGTGTTGGTTTAACAAACGCTCCAGATTCATCCCTCCACCGCGCTCGGGCGGCTTACCTTTGCGACGCTGCATATTTGTGTTAGCCACAAAGTCTGAACTATCCACTTTACGCTTACCATTATTCCCATGGCCTCCTTGGTTGTGGTGCCGCCCTTTTGCACTGCCGTTCTTCTTTCCCTTCTCTGGTTTGTCCTCCTCTGAATCCGGATCCTTGGTATTATCTGAATCGGCATATTTAACCAAAGTGGCCATGAGTGTTGACATGTCATTGCAGTGACGTTTGAGCCTTCCCAACTTCTGTTTCAACGGCTTGAAATGGCAATTTCCCTCTAACGTTAACACTGCGGTGTCTGCATTGATACGATCTGATGAATGCAAAATCGCCGAGACCCGTTTGACCCAATGGGTCATGGACTCTCCTTCCTCTTGGACACAAGCGGCCAGATCTACAATCGACATTGGCTGCTTACACGTATCCTTGAAGTTTTGGATAAACCGGTGCTTCAGTTTGGCCCATGATCCAATAGAGTTGGTCGGCAAGCTCTTCAACCAAGTGCGAGCTGTTCCTTCCAACATCATGGTGAAATATTTAGCACACACCGCCTCATCCACATCTAACATCTCCATTGCCATCTCATAGCTCTCCACCCACGCCTCTGGCTGCAAATCGGCGGTGTAATTTGGTACCTTACGAGGTCCCTTGAAATCCTTGGGTAGTCGCACATTACGCAATGCGGGAGTTAAACACGGTACCCCTAGGGAACTAAACATCACCCCTGGCCCCACGGAGGCAGTGGGGTGAACCGGAGTATGTTGTCGTGCTTTGTGTCGAGCTGTCAACTCGGCCTCTCGACGTGCGCGGCCGTGGTCCACAACATCTTGCGCATTAGCACCTCCCCTGGCCGGGTTGTTCCCCCGTGGCGAATTTCAGCGGCGTGCACTACTGGACATGGCCGGTTCGTCTTCCACGTGTCTGCTATAACTCCGGCTTGGACGGGGAGTGGAATGAATCCTCTCACGGGTGTGTAAATATGCTTGGTGTTGATTTAGTGCTGTCTGAAGGAGATCCCTGGCCCGACGCGCTTCCACTGCAACTGGTGACTCGCCGTCGGTTAGGAGGGCCGCCAGACGTGAAGCAGCGGCCACAATGTTGTCCAACGGGTTGGAATAATGCCCGGGCGGCGTTGATGGTACAACGTTGTTCTGGCGAGGCAGGTCCGTCGTGCGCGGCTGAACCGGCGCTCCTGCTCCCGGCGCCCCCGCCCGGTTTATCGTGGGTTGGTTACCAGCTCCTGCACCTGGCATGTTGAAAAGATTCTGCGACTCATAAACCGACGGGAGACGTGATCGGTACCTTCTTCTCATGACCTCCTCCGAAGCATTCTGATCTGGTCTAATCCGATAAGCATGTGCTTCCAACTCGGCCCACTCCGTAGCCATCCTGGCATTCTCTGCTGCCAGGTCCGCTTTAGCCTGGGCTATCTGATCTTTCACTTTTAGAATCTCCGCATCGTGTTGATCCCTGGTTGTTGCGTCTACCTCCGCGGACATCAGTGCTGCCAGAGCGTCGAGCAAATCAGATAAGACTTGGGCCGGAGGCGGCGCCGAGCTTCCTGCCCCTGCTTGTGTGGCCGTCGTTGAACCGGAGAGCACTGCTGTGGCGGTAGATGAATGAGGCACCGATCGTGTGCCGACCATGAAGATGGCGTCCCGGTTCGGCAGACCGGGGGAATCCGGAATACTATTGCCCTCGGATCCTCCCTCAATCCGGCCGTCTTGCAACTGGTAAAGCGATTCGGTTTCTCCAGAAGACTCGTCATCAGAGCAGACTATGGTTTCTCCATCAGAGACCGGTCCGTCCTCGTACCCCGATCCATGGACGACACCTATGAAAACATGCCTTGCCTCGGGATGAACCGGCGAAGAACTTGCACGCCGAGCCGTTTCGATGATGTCGGTGCAGATGTCCGGCTCGAGGGCCGGTTCGCCGATCTTGCCGATGAAGACGTGAATCCCACCAAAGGGGACCCGGTACCCGTATTCAATTGAATCGGCCTCGGGACCCCACCCTGCGTTGTCGATCTAGAGCTTTCCACGGCGACTCTTCGCCATCCGGCCCATGGCGTATCCCTTGAGTCCATCGAAGCTGCCCTTCAAGAACTCAAAACCACCGTGCGATAGCCCCACGGTGGGTGCCGACTATCGTGGGTTTGTCACGGCAGATGTCCTTGTGAAAGGACTTAGTCGTGGAGCCATCGCTACGGGTTAGCTTAAAGGGGTTAAATCGGACAAAGGGACACGGGAGTTTATACTAGTTCGGCCCCTTCGATGAAGGTAAAAGCCTACGTCTAGTTGTGATTGGTATTGCTAGGGGTTCGAAGGCCAGGTAGCGAATCCGCTTTGTCTGGCTCTCGAGTTGTTGTTTCCTCTCCTTGAACCGCCGCCGGTCACCCCTTTATATACTCAGGAGGAACCCGGCCGGTCTACAGAGTCCCGAGGCTGGCTCATACAAGTGTCCACCTCGGTCTCCTCTTTCCTATCTTACAATGCAAGTTTATACAATCATGGCGGTTTACTACCATGGGCCCTAAATCGCCTGCAGGCTCTGGGCCTCTAAGACTTATCCGTAAAGCGCCATCTTCTGGGTTTCCTTGGGCTTCAGTATAGGTGAAGGTGAACCGGCCCCTCCTAGGCGGTTTACCCTTAGTGGTTATATCCTCAACACCAACACAATAATCAACTAGCATAGGAAAGCAAAATAAGCATAACTTCAAGATTTTAAGCACATAGAGAGGAAACTTGATATTATTGCAAATCCTACAAGCATATATTCCTCCCTCATAATAATTCTTAGTAATCATGAATGAATTCAACAATATAACTATCACATAAAGCATTCTTTTCATGAGCCACAAGCATAGAATTTTTATTACTCTCCACATAAGCAAAAAATTTCTCATTCGAAATAGCGGGAGTATCATAAGAAACTCGAATACTATAAAGTGTTTCCACATTAAAAGAGTAATGTTAAGAAAATGGGTAATCATAATCATGACAAGTTTTATAAATATAATCATCACTATTTTTATAGCATAAGTGTCATCACAATAATCATCATAGATGGGAGGGATGCTTTCATCATAATAAATTTGCTCATCAAAACATGGGGGACAAAAAATATCATCTTCATCAAACATAGCATCCCCAAGCATGTGGATTTGCATATCATTAGTATTATGGATATTCAAGGAAATCATACTAAAAACATTGCAATCATGCTCATCATCCAAAGATTTAGTGCCAAACATTTTAATACATTCTTCTTCTAACACTTTGGCACAATTATCAGAATCCTTATTTTCACGAAAGACATTAAAAAGATGAAGCATATGAGGCAACCTTAATTCCATTTTTTGTAGTTTTATTTTATAGACTAAACTAGTGATAAAACAAGAAACTAAAAGATTTGATTGCAAGATCCAAAGATATACCTTCAAGCTCTAACCTCCCCGGCAACGGCGCCAGAAAAGAACTTGATGTCTACGACACAACCTTCTTCTTGTAGACGTTGTTGGGCCTCCAAGTGCAGAGGTTTGTAGGACAGTAGCAAATTTCCCTCAAGTGGATGACCTAAGGTTTATCAATCCGTGGGAGGCATAGGATGAAGATGGTCTCTCTCGAACAACCCTGCAACCAAATAACAAAGAGTCTCTTGTATCCCCAATGCACCCAATACAATGGTAAATTGTATAGGTGCACTAGTTCAGCAAAGAGATGGTGATACAAGTGCAATATGGATGGTAGATATAGGTTTTTGTAATCTGAAAATATAAAAACAGCAAGGTAACTAATGATAAAAGAGAGCGAAAACGGTATTGCAATGCGTTGAAACAAGGCCTAGTGTTCATACTTTCACTAGTGCAAGTTCTCTCAACAATAATAACATAATTGGATCATATAACTATACTCAACATGCAACAAAGAGTCACTCCAAAGTCACTAATAGCGGAGAACAAACGAAGAGATTATTGTAGGGTACGAAACCACCTCAAAGTTATTCTTTCTGGTTGATCTATTCAAGAGTCCGTAGTAAAATAACACGAAGCTATTCTTTCCATTCAATATATCCTAGAGTTCGTACTAGAATAACACCTTAAGACACAAATCAGCTAAAACCCTACTGTCACCTAGATACTCCAATGTCACCTCAAGTATCCGTGGGTATGATTATATGATATGCATCACACAATCTCAGATTCATCTATTCAACCAACATAAAGAACTTCAAAGGGTGCCCCAAAGTTTCTACCGGAGAGTCAAGACGAAAACGTGTGCCAACCCCTATGCATAAGTTCATGAGGTCACGGAACTCGCAAGTTGATCACCAAAACATACATCAAGTAGATCACGTGAATATCCCATTGTCACCATAGATAAGCACATGCAAGACATACATCAAGTGTTCTCAAATCCTTAAAGACTCAATCTGATAAGATAACTTCAAAGGGAAAGCTCAATTCATCACAAGGAGATAGAGGGGGAGAAACATTATAAGATCCAACTATAATAGCAAAGCTCGCGGTACATCAAGATTGTGCCGAATAAAAAACACGAGAGAGAGAGAGAGAGAGAGAGAGATCAAACACATAGCTATTGGTACATACCCTCAGCCCCGAGGGTGAACTACTCCCTCCTCGTCATGGAAAGCACCGGGGTGATGAAGATGGCCACCGGAGAGGGATTCCCCCCTCCGGCGGGGTGCCGGAACGGGTCTAGATTGGTTTTCGGTGGCTACTGATACGTCCATTTTGCATCATGCTTTTATATCGATATTTATTGCATTATGGACTGTTATTTCACTTTATGTCACAATACTTATGGCTATTCTCTCTTATTTTACAAGGTTTACATAAGGAGGGAGAATGCCGGCAGCTGGAATTCTGGGCTGGAAAAGGAGCAAATATTAGAGACCTATTCTGCGCAACTCCAAAAGTCCTGAAACTCTGCGGAACATCTTAAAATAAATAAAGAAAAATCATCGCCAAAGATGAAGGCCAGGGGGCCCACACCCTGCTCATGAGGGTGGGGGCGCCCCCCCCCCCTAGGGCGCGCCCCCCTACCTCGTGGGCCCCCTGATGGCACTCCGACGTCCATCTTCTCCTATATGAAGTCTTTCGATGAGAAAAAAATAGGAAGAAACTTTTCGGGATGAGACTCCGCCGCCACGAGGCGGAACCTTGGCGGAACCAATCTAGAGCTCCGGCAGAGCTGTTCTGCCGGGGATACTTCCCTCCGGGAGGGGGAAATCATCACCATCGTCATCACCAACACTCCTCTCATCAGGAGAGGGCAATCTCCATCAACATCTTCACCAGCACCATCTCATCTCCAAACCCTAGTTCATCTCTTGTATCCAATTCTTGTCTCAAAGTCCGGGATTGGTGCTAGTAGGTTGCTAGTAGTGTTGATTACTCCTTGTAGTTGATGCTAGTTGGTTTATTTGGTGGAAAATCATATGTTCAGATCCTATATGCACATTATTACCCCTCTGATTATGAACATGAATATGCTTTGTGAGTAATTACGTTTGTTCCTGAGGACAAGGGAGAAGTCTTGCTATTAGTAGTCATGTGAATTTGGTATTCGTTTGATATTTTGATAAGATGTATGTTGCCTAGCCTCTAGTGGTGTTATGTGAACGTCGACTACATAACACTTCACCATTATTTGGGCCTAGAGGAAGGCATTGGGAAGTAATAAGTAGATGATGGGTTGCTAGAGTGACAGAAGCTTAAACCCTAGTTTATGCGTTGCTTCGTAAGGGGCTGATTTGGATCCACATGTTTCATGCTATGGTTAGGTTTACCTTAATACTTTTGTTGTAGTTGCGGATGCTTGCAATAGAGGTTAATCATAAGTGGGATGCTTGTTCAAGTAAGAACAGCACCCAAGCACCGGTCCACCCTCATATCAAATTATCAAAGTATCGAACGCGAATCATATGAACTGATGAAAACTAGCTTGACGATATTCCCATGTGTCCTCGGGAGCGCTTTTCCTATTATAAGAGTTTGTTCCGGCTTGTCATTTGCTACAAAAAGGATTGGGCCACCTTGCTGCACTTTATTTACTTTTTTTACTTGTTGCTCGTTACAATTTATCTTATCTCAAAACTATCTGTTACCACTTATTTCAGTACTTGCAGAGAATACCTTGTTGAAAACCGCTTATCATTTCCTTCTGCTCCTCGTTGGGTTCGACACTCTTACTTATCGAAAGGACTACGATAGATCCCCTATACTTGTGGGTCATCAAGACTCTTTTCTGGCGCTGTTGCCGGGCAGTGTAGCGCCTTTGGTAGGTGGAATTTGGTAAGCAAAAATTTATATAGTGTGCTGAAATTTACTGTCACTTGCTACTATAGAAAGTAATTCTCTGAGGGGCTTGTTCGGGGTATCTTCACCCCGTCCAGTAGAGCAAATAGTTGCTCCTCAACCTACTGAACCTATTGAAAATGAAACTCCTTTTGAATTTCCTTCGGGTATGATGGAAAAACTGCTAGCTAACCCTTTTACAGGAGATGGAACAAAGCATCTTGATGAGAACTTAATATATGTGGATGAAGTTTGTGGATTATTTAAGCTTGTAGGTATACCCGATGATGTTGCTAAGAAGAAGGTCTTCCCTTTATCTTTGAAGGGAGACGCATTGATATGGTACAGGCTATGTGATGATATGAGATCATGGGACTATAAAAGATTGAAGTTGGAATTTCATCAAAAGTATTACCCTATTCATCTTGTTCATCGTGATCGCAATTATATATATAATTTTTGGCCTCGCGAAGGAGAAAGCATCACTCAAGCTTGGGGAGGCTTAAATCAATGTTATATTCATGCCCCAATCATGAGCTCTCAAGAGAAATGATTATTCCAAATTTATATGCTCGGCTTTCTGATAACAATCGCACCATGCTCGATACTTCTTGTGTTGGCTCTTTATGATGAAGACTACTGAATTCAGATGGAATTTATTGGATAGAATTAAACGCAACTCTGAAGATTGAGACCTCGACGAAGGTAAAGAGTCAAGTATGACACCTAAGTTTGATTGTGTTAAATATTTTATGGATACCGATATTTTCCATAAGTTTAGCACTAAATATGGACTTGACTCTGAGATAGTAGCTTCCTTTTGTGAATCTTTTGCTACTTATGTTGATCTCCCTAAGGAGAAGTGGTTTAAATATCATCCTCCCATAGAAGTAAAACTAGTTGCACCTATTAAAGTTGAAGAAAAGACTGTCACTTATAATGATCCTATTGTTCCTACTTCTTATGTTGAGAAACCACCTTTCCCTGTTAGAATAAAGGATCATGCTAAAGCTTCAACTGTTGTTTGTAAAAGCAATATTAGAACTTATACACCTCCTGAGCAAGTTAAAGTAGAACCTAGTATTGCTATTGTTAAAGATCTCTTGTCTGATAATATAGATGGGCATGTTATTCAGTTCGAAGGTGAAACTGCTAGAATTGCCGGGGATACTTCCCTCCGGGAGGGGGAAATCATCACCATCGTCATCACCAACGCTCCTCTCATCAGGAGAGGGAAATCTCCATCAACATCTTCACCAGCACCATCTCATCTCCAAACCCTAGTTCATCTCTTGTATCCAATTCTTGTCTCAAAGTCCGGGATTGGTGCTAGTAGGTTGCTAGTAGTGTTGATTACTCCTTGTAGTTGATGCTAGTTGGTTTATTTGGTGGAAGATCATATGTTCAGATCCTATATGCATATTATTACCCCTCTCGTTATGAACATGAATATGCTTTGTGAGTAATTACGTTTGTTCCTGAGGACAAGGGAGAAGTCTTGCTATTAGTAGTCATGTGAATTTGGTATTCGTTTGATATTTTGATAAGATGTATGTTGTCTAGCCTCTAGTGGTGTTATGTGAACATCGACTACATAACACTTCACCATTATTTGGGCCTAGAGGAAGGCATTGGGAAGTAATAAGTAGATGATGGGTTGCTAGAGTGACAGAAGCTTAAACCCTAGTTTATGCGTTGCTTCGTAAGGGGCTGATTTGGATCCACATGTTTCATGCTATGGTTAGGTTTACCTTAATACTTTTGTTGTAGTTGCAGATGCTTGCAATAGAGGTTAATCATAATTGGGATGCTTTTCAAGTAAGAACAGCACCCAAGCACCGGTCCACCCACATATCAAATTATCAAAGTATCGAATGCGAATCATATGAACGTGATGAAAACTAGCTTGACGATATTCCCATGTGTCCTCGGGAGCGCTTTTCCTATTATAAGAGTTTGTTTTCGCTTGTCCTTTGCTACAAAAAGGATTGGGCCACCTTGCTGCACTTTATTTACTTTTGTTACTTGTTGCTCGTTACAATTTATCTTATCTCAAAACTATCTGTTACCACTTATTTCAGTACTTGTAGAGAATACCTTGCTGAAAACCGCTTATCATTTCCTTCTGCTCCTCGTTGGGTTCGACACTCTTACTTATCGAAAGGACTACGATAGATCTCCTATACTTTTGGGTCATCACTACGGAGGCTTGCGGCAGCGGAACTCCCGATCTAGGTTTCTTTCTGGAAGTTTGGGGTTATATAAGAGGTGTTGGAGTCGGGAACAATTCAGGAGGGTCCCTGAGGCAGCCACGAGGTAGCGGGCGCGCCCCCCACCCTCGTGGTGGCCTTGGGACTCTTCTGGCCCATCTCCGATACTCCGTGGGCTTCTTCTGGTCCAAAAATGATCTCCGAGAAATTTCAGGTCAATTGGACTCCGTTTGGTTTTCCTTTTCTGCGATACTCAAAAACAAGGAAAAACATAAACTGGCACTAGGCTCTAGGTTAATAGTTTAGTCCCAAAAATCATATAAAATAGCATATAAATGCATATAAAACATCCAAGGTTGATAATATAATAGCATGGAACAATCAAAATGTATAGATATGTTGGAGACGTATCAGAGATTGAAGGAAATATGCCCTAGAGGCAATAATAAAGTTGTTATTTATATTTCCTTATATCATGATAAATGTTTATTATTCATGATATAACTGTATTTACCAGAAACTTTGTACATGTGTGAATACATAGACAAATAGAGTGTTGCTAGTTTGCCTCTACTTGACTAGCTCGTTGAATCAATGATGGTTATTTTTCCTAACCATAGACATGAGTTGTCATTTGATTAACGTGATCACATCACTAGATAATGATGTGATTGACTTGACCCATCCGTTAGCTTAGCATGATGATCGTTTAGTTTGTTGCTATTGCTTTCTCCATAACTTATACATGTTCCTATGACTATGAGATCATACAACTCCCGAATACCGGAGGAACACTTTGTGTGCTACCAAACGTCACAACGTAACTGGGTGATTATAAAGGTGCTCTACAGGTGTCTCCGATGGTGTTTGTTGAGTTGGCATAGGTCGAGATTAGGATTTGTCACTCTGATTGTCGGAGAGGTATCTCTGGGCCCTCTTGGTAATGCACATCACTATAAGCCTTGCAAGCAATGTGACTAATGAGTTAGTTGCAGGATGATGCATTAAGAAACGAGTAAAGAGACTTGCTGGTAACGAGATTGAACTAGGTATTGAGATACCGACGATCGAATCTCAGGCAAGTAACATACTGATGACAAAGGGAACAACGTATGTTGTTATGCAGTTTGACCGATAAAGATCTTCGTAGAATATGTAGGAACCAATATGAGCATCCCGGTTCCGCTATTGGTTATTGACCGGAGATGAGTCTCGGCCATGTCTACATAGTTCTCGAACCCGTAGGGTCCGCACACTTAACATTCTGTGACGATTTGTATTATGAGTTATGTGATTTGATGACTGAAGTTTGTTCGGAGTCTCGGATGAGATCGGGGACATGACGAGGAGTCTCGAAATGGTCGAGACGTAAAGATCGATATATTGGA
Organism: Triticum urartu; assembly: GCF_003073215.2. Taxonomy (NCBI): domain Eukaryota; kingdom Viridiplantae; phylum Streptophyta; class Magnoliopsida; order Poales; family Poaceae; genus Triticum; species Triticum urartu. The sequence goes on from NC_053022.1 coordinate 357,775,912, forward strand.
AGGCTATATTCGGACATCGGAAAGGTTCTGAGTGATTCGGGTATTTTTTGGAGTACCGGAGAGTTACGGGAATTTGTATTGGGCCTTAATGGGCCATACGGGAAAGGAGAGAAAGGCCTCAAGGGTGGCCGTGTCCCTTCCCCATAGACTGGTCGAATTGGATGGACTAGGGAAAGGGGGCGCCCCCTGCCTTCCTTCTCCTTCTCCCTTCCCTTTTTCCTATTCCATGTGGGAGGTGGAATCCTACTAGGACTACGGCGAGTCCTAGTAGGACTCCACACTTTGGGCGCGCCCTATGAGGGCCGGCCTCCTCCTCCCTACATCCTTTATATACATGGACAGGGGCACCCCATAGACAAGCAAGTTGATTATTGATCTCTTAGCCGTGTGCGGTGCCCCCCTCCACCATAATCCACCTTGGTCATATTGTAGCGGTGCTTAGGCGAAGCCTTGTTCTGGTAGCATCATCATCACCGTCATCACGCGGTCGTGCTAACGAAGCTCTCCCTTGACACTCTGCTGGATTGTGAGTTCATGGGACATCACCAAGCCGAACATGTGCAGATCGCGGAGGTGCCATACTTTCGGTGCTAGGATCGGTCGGTTGTGAAGACGTACGACTACATCAACTATGTTGTCATAACGCTTCTGCTTACGGTCTACGAGGGTACGTAGACAACACTCTCCCCTCTCGTTGCTATGCATCACCATGATCTTGTGTGTGCGTAGGATTTTTTTTTGGAAATTACTATGTTACCCAATAGTAGGTCATTCAAAATCAATTGTCAAGCCCTTGCTAGGAATTATTAGCATGAACACTAACCCTAGTTGGATTACTAGCAGAAATCATTTGCACAGATGAAACAACTAATCACTTATCACCTGTACCATTCAAACAATCAATACACTACACAGATCTAACGAAATTTACTCAGATTTCATGGATTGGGAGAACATAACCATAGGATTTCTATTCCAAAAAAGGGGAGGCAGGAGTAACCAGACAAACCCTATGATCTATTTGACACATAAATGGGTATAGATGACTAACCAGCTGTACATCGTCGTTGGAGTCAATTCCGGAGTGGTCGTCGGAGTCGTCGCCGGAGTGGTCGTCGGATTCGTCGCCGGGGTGGTCGTCGGAGTCGGTGTAGAACTCCGCCTCCGGCCGTGGAAGCTCGATGCCGTCGATGACATCAGGGTGCAACGATAACTCGCTGGCGGTGACGGCGACCTCTGTCTCCATCTCCACGCCATGCTCCGGTGCTTTAGCAGCCCCGGCGTCGCCACTCCCTCCGATGGGGCGCTTCGGCGGCATCCTCATACACTGACGGCTTTGAGGAATGAGAGCGGCGTCGAGGATGCAAGCAGAGAGAGGATTGTGTGTGTAGCGAGGATGGGGGTGCGGCCGCTCGGGCGCACCATTAATATGGAGTAGTGGGAGTTGTGGGAGAGAGGCGGGCGGCGGTCAAACCGATGGCTCGCCTCCCGATGAGCCTGCGCACCGGACTGCTGGCATGCCTACCAAAGTTTCACACAGCTACTCGCATGCCTCCCGATGACACTGCGCAGCGAGCACGCCTCCGTCAATTCACACACCTGCATGTACGCCTCCACGTTTGCCTGCACGGCGGACGCATCCCGTCAACTCATGCCTTCTCGCACGGCACATGGGTCGTGCGGCGGCAAGTATATTGTTTTTCTATTTGGATGATTAATGTTGTCGCTTTATTGCTTAACCAAAGCATGGCACGTATCCATTGTTGGTCTAACGCTCACGGTTCAAATAAATAATCCGTTTGGGATATTGGTTCCCAATTATTAATAATCTCCCGTCTATAATTAGATAAAGATTACATCAAAACTGGTCTCAATTTTCGACAAAAAAAGTACAATGCCACTTTGTATTGGTGTCCACATGACAACATGATAAGTTTCATGAACTTCAAATAAGTTCTGGATGCACTAGAATTAAAAAATAAAGATTCTCAATGTTTGCAATTTGTTGCACGGAGAGTAAACATGCACCCAGTGAGACACATTTGTTTTTGCAATCCATTTAGGTGCATTATCACGTGTGCATGTAGCCCAAATTTGATTTTGCACATTATACCCGTAGAAAATCAATCAATCAATGTACTAAAACGCCTTAATGATCTATGTGATTTTTTTGAAATTAAAACGGCCCTCCTTTGGTAACATATATGTTCACCGCGGGATAATTAATTTAACATGCATCGTAGTTGTGGTGGATTTGTGGTGTGTGTGTGGGTGTGTGTGCGGCTGGGGGTGGCAGGTGGCTCGCAGTACACTATGATTTGTGAGCCACCATGTGGGTTGGCCGTTTTGTTAGGCAGGCCGGTGCCACATCAGAGTCATGAAATCGTTATTTAAAACATTACACAACCCTTTCATATATAAATGTTTTGGCCACATGCAGCCGATGGTTGTTGAGGGAGTCCTGGATTAGGGGGTGTCCGGATAGCCGGACTATACCTTCGGCCGGACTCCTGGACTATGAGGATACAAGATTGAAGACTTCGTTCCGTGTTCGGAAGGGACTTTCCTTGGCGTGGAAGGCAAGCTTGGTGATACGGATATGTAGATCTCCTACCATTGTAACCAACTCTGTGTAACCCTAGCCCTCTCTGGTGTGTATATAAACCAGAGGGTCTTAGTCTGCAGGACAAACAACAATCATACCATAGTCTAGCTTCTAGGGTTTAGCCTCTCTGATCTCGTGGTAGATATACTCTTGTACTACCCATATCATCAATATCAATCAAGGAGGACGTAGGGTTTTACCTCCATCAAGAGGGCCCGAACCTGGGTAAAACATTGTGTCCCCTGCCTCCTATTACCATCCGGCCTAGACGCACAGTTCAGGACCCCCTACCCGAGATCCGCCGGTTTTGACACCAACATTGGTGCTACCCCAATTAGAGGAGGAAGCACCTAAACCTACATCACCAGCGCATGATGCGGCCGACCGGCCACCCCGTGGCCGCGACAGAGAAGCCTCTCGGCCCTCCACTCAAGTCGCACCCCGACGCCGCTCAAAAAATACCAAGGCACGGGAAAATACGCCAGACCTGCAAGATATATTGGAGGACAAGGCAAGGCAAACAAGATCGATCTACGGATCATGTGGGCGCCCCACAGCACGAGACGGTACTCATCACGCCGGACACAGTAAATCCGGCCGGGCCGAACACAGTAGACAAAGCTCATTTGAGCTGCGTCGTGATATAGCCCAATACAAAGGCGTCGCACACCCACTATGCTTCACAGATGAAGTAATGGATCATCAAATCCCCGAGGGTTTCAAACCCATGAACATCGAATCATACAATGGCACAACAGATCCTGCGGAATGGATCGAGGACTATCTCCTTCATATCCACATGGCCCGCGATGATGACCTACACGCCATCAAATACCTCCCACTCAAGCTTAAAGGACCAGCTCGGCATTGTCTTAACAGCTTGCCAGCAGAATCAATTGGTTGTTGGGAGGACCTGGAAGCCGCATTCCTCGACAATTTCCAGGGAACTTATGTGCGACCACCAGACGCCGATGACCTAAGCCACATAATTCAGCAGCCAGAGGAATCAGCCAGACAATTCTGGACACGGTTCCTAACCAAGAAAAATCAAATCGTCGACTGTCCGGATGCAGAGGCCCTAGCAGCCTTCAAGCATAACATCCGCGACGAGTGTCTTGCACGGCACCTAGGACAGGAAAAGCCGAAATCTATGGCAGCCCTCACGACACTTATGACCCGCTTCTGCGCAAGAGAAAGCAGCTGGCTAGCTCGCAGCAATAACATGACCAAGAGACCTCGTAATTTGGATACCAAGGACAGCAGTGGCAGGTCGCGCCGCAACAAGCAAAAGCGCCGCATTAACGGCGACAATGCTGAGGATACGGTAGTTAATGCCGGATTCAGAGGCTCTAAACCCGGTCAGCGGAAAAAGCCATTCAGAAGAAATACTCCGGGTCCATCCAGTTTGGACCAAATACTTGACCGCTCATGCCAGATACATGGCACCCCCGAAAAACCAGCCAATCACACCAACAAGGATTGTTGGGTGTTCAAGCTGGCAGGCAAGTTAAATGCCGAAAGCATAGACAAGGGGCTGCATAGCGATGACGAGGAGGAGCCCCGGCTGCCGAACAACAATGGACAGAAAGGTTTTCCCCCACAAGTGCGGACGGTGAACATGATATACGCAACCCACATCCCCAAGAGGGAGCAGAAGCGTGCGCTAAGGGACGTATACGCGATGGAGCCAGTCGCCCCAAAGTTCAACCCATGGACTTCCTGCCCGATCACTTTTGATCGAAGGGACCACCCCACTAGCATCCGTCATGGCGGATTCGCCGCATTGGTTCTAGACCCAATTATTGATGGATTTCACCTCACTAGAGTCCTTATGGACGGCGGCAGCAGCCTGAACCTGCTTTACCAGGATACAGTGCGGAAAATGGGCATCGATCCCTCGAGGATTAAACCCACTAAAACGACCTTTAAAGGCGTCATACCAAATGGGCATTGAACAGGCTCAGTTACACTTGAAGTGGTCTTCGGATCTCCGGATAATTTCCAAAGCGAGGAGTTAATCTTCGACATAGTCCCGTTCCGCAGTGGCTATCACGCAATGCTCGGGCGAACCGCATTTGCTAAGTTCAATGCGGTGCCGCACTATGCATACCTCAAGCTCAAGATGCCAGGCCCTCGAGGAGTCATCACGGTCAATGGAAACACCGAACTCTCTCTCCGAACGGAGGAGCATACAGCAGCTATCGCAGCGGAAGTACAAAGCAGCCTCTCAAGGCAATTCTCCAGTCCGGCCATTAAACGTCTGGACACCGTCAAGCGCGCCCGGAGTAACCTACAACAAAACCGCCTGGCACGTTCCGAGCAAGCTTAGCAATGCGGCCCCAACCCCAGCCCTCGCGAACTTGCAAAACCAGTGTTGCGCGTATATAACTACGCTCTGGAAATACCATGGGCACAGGGGGAGGGGCACCATCACGGCACGCCCGAATCGCGGCTTAAATTGCACTAGGGGCTGCCGATTTCTCAATTTTCTCTTATTTTCAGGACTCCATTCTTCGGAAGGCTTGTCCAGCAGTACAATTGCCGCACAAACGATACAACCAGGGAAGCAGAAAGCTATGCCGCACTATGGAACTCTAAGGTGGTCTCTATAACGAGCAGTATACCTATTTCACATACCATTCCGCAGCTCGCCCCTGGAAAGGACATGTTAAATAGTCCCATCTTTTGCTTATGCACTATTTGTATCGTTCTGCTTTGATCGCAGCTTTTTTAAATAAACAATGCATAGCTTCCGTCTATTATTGCATTACTCTTTTTTACGAATATATGTTCATTAATGACATGTTGCACCCGTACACTTTGGTACGGCCAATACGCCAGGGGCTTAAGTACCCCACAATACGGTGTGAGAAGTCCGAACACTTTCACAAGTGCGGCACCCCGAACTTATAGCATTATATGCATCGGCTCCGAATCATGTCTTGGGTCAATAGTTGGGTTTGCCCGGCTCCTATGTTTTGGTACCTTACGTTCCGTTATATCGGCTAAGGTAGCACTAGGAGAACTACTGCGATTGTGCCCCAGTTGAGCTGGGCTAAGCACCTCAGTAGAGAAAGCTAAAACTGACCGTCATGATGAGGCGAGAGCTGGTCGCTGTTCGAGAGGTTTTCGAGTCCCTAAAGACTTATGCCGCTTAGAGCGAGGAGTCGGCTTTGTCCGGCCTAGGCATGGATAGCGCCCCGAACTCGGTCTTCCGAACACTAGGGGCTTCGCCGAAATTTAAAATTATAGAATTCTATGGCTAAGTGAGAGTGTTCAAGCATTATAGTCCGATTGCCTTGTTCGTTGTGTTGAGCGCCTCCCTCGAAGGACCCAAGAATGGGAAAAAGAGCGCTCATGTTTATCCCGAACACCCCAGCACTCGTGGCATGGGGGCAGAAGCCGACGACTCGCCATCTCTCAAATTTGATAAACGGCCGCACAGAAGGTAATATTTTAAATTCAAAAGCGTTGCTTAGCGCATATGAACAAGTTTTCAGCGTACAGGATCACAAATGCGAGTTTACTCAAAAATTACATCTTTGGAGCATTCATCCGCTATAAGGCGGGCACCCTTCAGGACGCCCTCATAATACGCTTCCGGGACGCGATGCTCCTTGCCCGGCGGCGGCCCGTCCTTCACCAGCTTCTCCGCATCCATCTTGCCCCAGTGCACTTTAGCACGGGCAAGCGCCCTACGGGCACCTTCGATGCAGACGGAGCGCTTGATTACTTCAAGCCGTGGACAGGCATCCACCAGCCGCCTCACCAGCCTGAAGTAGCTCCCAGGCAGAGCCTCCCCAGGCCAAAGCCGAACTATGAAGCCCTGAGTTAGCTCTATCCAGCCCATCAGCATGCAGAACCAGGTTCTGATGATAGAAGGGCTCTCGGGTGACAGTGGAGTAGGCAGCGGTGTAGTATCCCTCCGCACCAACATCGGATGCGATAGCAACGTGCCTGAAGGGGGAGGTATCCAACTCCTGATACTCTCCACGGAGACGTGTCAGAGCAGCATAAGCAGCATCGTGGACCGCCATATCGATAGTCACTCCAACACCATGAGCAGTGTGCAGCACGGTAGTGGAGTCATACTCTCGAGAGTAGAGGTGGACGATGGCACGGTACTGCTCCTGGTTGAAGTCCTGGTACTCCTCATAGACGGTGTACTCAGGGTGCCAGCGATAACCCAGATAGGTCATCATCTCAACCAACACAGCAGGTGATCCTGAGGCACCAATGGCCGTCGTGTGGCGCACGACCTGCCTCGTGGGTTCCATCTGAAAACAAAGATGTTTTCACAGGAGTCAAATGACAATGTGGATAATGTTCAATTACTACTCTAAAGAACAACTAGGGCTTATCCAACTTTGGGGTGAATGTCGTAACGGGATCCTAGTGTCAGAGTTAGTAAATTCGTTTAACCCGAGTAGAAGAGAGTTCAGAGTCCCAGAGTAAAGGTCGAGGAGTAAAAGATCCTAGCACCACCCGATGGCGACGTGGGCCCGTAAGGCACACAGCCAAGTTAGTATAAGTTTTTGCAATGTCTAGACTCGACTTCGGCCAAGGAGTGTGGAAGGGGGGTTCCTACAGGCAGTCGGCTCTGATACCAACTTGTGACGCCCCCGATATAATCGTACACTATTCATACACGCAAACGTGTACGATCAAGATCAGGGACTCACGGGAGGATATCACAACACAACTCTACAAATAAAATAAGTCATACAAGCATCATATTACAAGCCAGGGGCCTCGAGGGCTCGAATACAAGAGCTCGATCATAGACGAGTCAGCGGAAGCAACAATATCTGAGTACAGACATAAGTTAAACAAGATTGCCTTAAGAAGGCTAGCACAAACTGGGATACAGATCGAAAGAGGCGCAGGCCTCCTGCCTGGGATCCTCCTAACTACTCCTGGTCGTCGTCAAGCGGGCATCACATAGTAGTAGGCACCTCCGGTGTAGTAGGAGTCGTCGTCGAAGGTGGCGTCTGGCTCCTGGGCTCCAACATCTGGTTGCGACAACCAGGTAGAAGGGATAGGGGGAAAAGAGGGAGAAAGCAACCGTGAGTACTCATCCAAAGTACTCGCAAGCAAGGAGCTATACTACATATGTATGCATTGGTATCAAATGGAATAAGGGTATCATATGTGGACTGAACTGCAGAAAGCCGGAATAAGGGGGGGATAGCTAGTCCTTTCGAAGACTACGCTTCTGGCAGCCTCCGTCTTGCAGCATGTAGAAGAGAGTAGACTGAAGACCTCCAAGTAGCATCGTATAGCATAATCCTAACCGATGATCCTCCCCTTGTCGCCCTGTGAGAGAGCGATCACCGGTTGTATCTGGCACTTGGAAGGGTGTGTTTTATTAAGTATCCGGTTCTAGTTGTCATAAGGTCAAGGTACAACTCCAAGTCGTCCTGTTACCGAAGATCACGGCTATTCGAATAGATTAACTTCCCTGCAGGGGTGCACCACATACCCCAACACGCTTGATCCCATTTGGCCGGACACACTTATCGGGGTCATGCCCGGCCGCGAAAGATCAACACGTCGCAGCCCCACCTAGGCACAACAGAGAGGTCAGCACGCCGGTCTAAACCTAAGCGCACAGGGGTCTGGGCCCATCGCCCTTAGCACACCTGCACGTTGCGAACGCGGCCGGAAGCAGAACTAGCCCGCTTAATACAAGAGCAGGCTTACGTTCCAATCCGGCGCGCGCCACTCAGTCGCTGACGTCACGAAGGCTTCGGCTGATACCACGACGCCGGGATACCCATAACTACTCCCGCGTAGATGGTTAGTGCGTATAGACCAAATGGCCAAACTCAGATCAAATACCCAGATCTTGTTAAGCGTGTTAAGTATCCGCGAACGCCGACCAGGGCCAGGCCCACCTCTCTCCTAGGTGGTCGGAACCTGCCCTGTCGCTCCGCCTCAAAGATCCACTCGCGGGTGCTCCTACGAGCCGACCCGTCTTTAATCACCACATGTATCATGTATAAAGTATATAGTATATACCCGTGATCACCTCCCGAGTGATCACGGCCCGATAGTATAGCATGGCAGACGGACAGGAATGTAGGGCCACTGATGATAAACTAGCATCCTATACTAAGCATTAGGATTGCAGGTAAAGGTAACAACAGTAGTAGCAAGGACAGGCTATGCATCAGGATAGGAATAACGAAAACAGTAACATGCTATACTACTGTAATGCAAGCAGTATAGAGGAGAGTAGGCGATATCTGGTGATCAAGGGGGGGCTTGCCTGGTTGCTCTGGCAAGAGAGAAGGGTCGTCAACTCCGTAGTCGTACTGGGTAGCAGCGGCGTCGGTCTCGATGTCTAGCGAGAGAAGAGGGGGAAGAAACAATAAATATAATGCAAACAAATGCATGACGTTGCATGACATGACAAGTATCGGTGCTAGGGGTGCCCTATCGCGGTATGAGGTGATACCGGTGAAGGGGGGAAACATCCGGGAAAGTATCCCCGGTGTTTCGCGTTTTCGGACAGATGAAACGGAGGGGGAAAGTTGCGTGTTCGCTATGCTAGGGATGCGTGGAGGACGAACAGACCGCGTATCCGGAATCGTCTCGTCGTTCTGAGCAACTTTCATGTAGAAAACTTTTTCATCCGAGTTACGGATTAAAAGATATGATTTTCTAAAGATTTTATTAATTTCTGGTATTTAATTAATTATTTAAATTAATTTAAAATGAATTAATGACATCAGCATGATGTCCTGCTGACGTCAGCAGTCAACGTTGACCGTTTGACCTGGTCAACCTGACGTGTGGGTCCAGTTGGACCCACCTGTCATCCTTTGCTTAGCCTAATTAGGGTTTAGGTTAATTAACTAGGATTAATTAGGTTAATTAGTCATAATTAGTTAATCTAATCAGAATTAATTAAGTTAATTATTTAGTTAATTAAATAATTAATTTAATTAGTATTTATTTCTTTATTTCTTTTCAAATATTTTTTTTAATTTCTTCCTGGGGCGTGGGCCCCGTTGTCCAGTGGCTCATGGCCTTAGCGGGCGCGGGCGCCAGCAGAGCCGGGCAACGGGCGCCAGCGGTTACGGGCGTAACCCGGTTGGCCCCGGGCGCCGGCCAGGGTGGCCAGGGGGCGCCGGGCGTGGCCACGGGGAGCAGGGGCTGGTCAGCGCACCGGCATGGAGCTCCGATGGGCTGTGTCCGGGCGAAGCAGGGGGGCCGCGGCGAGTATATGTAGCGGGGCACGGTCGGGCAAGGGGTGCGGCGACGGGGGCGCACGGCCGGTGAGGCCATAGCAGCGGAGCGGGAGGGCGGCGAGCGGCGGGGCCGGCGAGCTGGAGCAGAGCGAGTGCCGGTGCGAGGCGCGTATGCGTGTGCGGCAGTGATGCGCGAGGCTGGCGGCTGGGCGGGGGCGCGGCCGCTCTCGTGCGCGAGGGCCCGTGCTGGGCCGCGCGGGGCGGACGATGTGGCGGCGCGGTGCGAGTGCGCGCATAGGAGCAGAGCTCCGGTGTGGCCACGAGAGGATGCGGGGCGAGGGAGAGAGGAGGCCGGGGCCTCACCGTTCAGTGCAGGGACAAGGCAGCGGTGCGCGGGGATGAGATGGAGATGACGGGGACGGAGAGGCAGCAGTCCGATGGAGAGGTCCGGCGAGGTGGCCACGAGGTTCAGCGGCGTCAGAGGCGGGGCGGCGTCACACGTCTAGCGGCGGGGATCGATTCCCCCGATCCAAAGGCGCCTGGAGGGAGAAGAGGCGACGGCAGCAGGGCGGCGCCGGCGACGGGCGCCGTCGTCGTGTCGCAAGGCGGCGGGGTGTGGTGTGGGTCGAGCCCCCGATCCAGATCGGATCGGGAGGGGGAGAGAGACGAGGGGGAAGCGAGTGGGGCGGATCGTGCGGGGTGTCGCTAGGGTTTCGGTAGGTGGGATGATAAGGGAGCGGGGGTGGGCTGGCCGGTTGGCCTTAGCCAGGTTGGGCTGAGGCCCAAGGAGGGGGGCTTGCGGCCTGCCGGGCCGAAGCCCAGGGGGCAGGGGGTTTCTCTTTTTTTTTTGTTGTGTCCTTTTTTGTATTTTCTTTCTTTTATTTATTTTCTCTTGTGTTTCAATTCAGTTTAAAATATTTATGCATTTTATAAAACTGGGTCTCCTACACCACAATTATCTATGTAATATTTAGTACAAACCAAACATTTTTATTTCAATGTTTGAAAACTTTTATTATTTACCAAAGTTTGAATTTGAATTTTGGTCCGGTTTTGATCTAACGATCGATTAGCAACAGTAACGTAGGTAACGTGGCTCCATTAGCGTGGGATTACTGTAGCTTAATTACCCGGGCGTTACAACATGTGAGTCGCTGAGATGCATAATCATCGATTGTTTTGAATGTTCTCTATTAATTGCCAGGCCTGTGTGTTTGATTGCAATGTACAGAAACGCTAAAAACCTGCTCAAACTCTTTGTACTCCTTCTATTCCTTTTTTACTTCGCACATTGTGAAAGTGCATACTTTTTTGTATAAGATTGGTCAAAGTAGAGATACTTTGACTGCAGACAAAACTTGTATCCAAACTAGAAAGGACCGGAGGGAGTACATGTGAAACTGCTGCAAACGAGGTGATCACCCTGGGAATAATGCTAGTACATATTGTTTTGCATGTTCATCCAATGCCAGTGATACAGGAATTCGAACTAATCGAAATAAATTCATTTATACACGGTCGGATTTCATATAAACATGCCAGATTTCATTACATTTCATACATTCTTCAACTAAAAAGGGGTGCGCTGGAGGTATAATTAATTAACCGAAGCTACCCACCTGTGCCCCGCTGAGCCGAACAGAAGCTTCAGTGACTTAACTGCAGGTGCGGTTGCATAACTAACATGTGGCCTGTTGGGCCCACGTGTCAGTCAGCCAACTGCACCAGCAGTTAAGTAGAAGCAGCGTTATTCTCCAGCAGAACACCCTAACTCCACGTCGCTGCCAAGAAGCTAACCGGCCATCAATGGTCAACCCGCCTAGCTTGGCTTCAACAGGAGGGTAGCAGCGGTGGCCTTACTTGGACCCGAGCGGCGGCGACCTACCGTGTTCTACTCTTCCTCGTTTTTTGTATGGCGCGGCCTCGTTGGCAGCGGGGCGGGGCCTCGGCCGAGCCGGCGATGTCCTCTGTCTTGCTGCCAGCGGGTGGCGCCTCAGCGGAGCGGTGGAAATCCTCCCCCGCGTTGCCGGCAGGGTGGGGCCTCGGTTGAGCCGGCGATGTCCTCTGCCTCGTTGTTGGCGGGGCGGGGCCTCGGCGGAGCAGGGCCTCGTCGACGCCAGTGGAGCGGGGACTCGTCGGAGCCGGCATTGTCCTCTGCCTCGTCCTCGGTCTCGCCAAACCGCGCCTCGCTCGCTTCATCGCCCTCTTTGCTAGCCTCTTTGTAAATCTCCTCCACTACAAGAAATCTCGTCCCGAGATTTAGGAGGTAGAAGGAAACAATGCGGGGTATTCTTCACGCAGGCGATCCTCGCGTTCCCAAGTGGCTTCGTCTTCAGAGTGATTCGACCGCTGGACTTTGAGGAATTTGATCGCCTTCTGACGTGTGCGGCGTTCAGCTTGGTCAAGAATGCGGACCGGATGCTCTTTATAAGAGAGGTCCTGTTGCAATTCGAGCACTTCATGATCCACCGCTCGGATTGGATCCTTGAAGCATCGGCGGAGTTGTGACACATGGAACACATCGTGAACCTGAGAAAGGTTCGGCGGAAGCTCCAGTTGATATGCCACCTTTCCACGCCTTTCGAGAATAGTGAAGGGACCGATATAGCGAGGAGCTAGCTTGCCCTTGATCCCGAAGCGGTGAGCACCCTTCATTGGGGTAACTCGAAGATAAGCCTCTTCGCCAGGTTGATAGACCATGTCTTGGTGATGACGGTCATACTGACTTTTCTGACGTGACTGAGCAGTCTTGAGATTCTCGCGAATAATGCGAAGTTGTTCTTCGGCCTGCTGGATAATATCCGGACCGAAGAGTGGACGTTCCCCCGTTTCTGACCAGTTCAGAGGGGTTCGACACTTTCGTCCATATAGCACTTCGAAGGGGGACATCTTCAGACTAGCTTGATAGCTATTATTATAAGAGAACTCAGCATATGGAAGAGATTCCTCCCATTTCTTGCCGAATAATATTACACAAGCTCCAAGCATGTCTTCGAGAACTTGGTTGACACGTTCAACCTGTCCTTGCGACTGAGGATGAAATGCAGTAGTGAACGACAGATGAGTTCCCATAGCTTCTTGGAAACTCGCCCAAAACCTTGAAGTGAATAAGCTGCCACGGTCTGAACTGATAACCAGTGGGATACCGTGAAGTGAAACAATTCTGGCCATGTAGAGAGTAGCAAGATGACTAGCAGTGATTGTCTCTTTGACCGCCAGAAAATGGGCAACTTTGGAAAGCCGGTCAATGACGACAAGAATAGCATCATTACCTTTCTGCGATTTGGGAAATCCAGTGACGAAGTCCATTTCAACATGGTCCCATTTCCATTCAGGAATAGAGATAGGTTGCAGAGTTCCAGCAGGCCTTTGATGCTCTGCTTTGATTCGGCGACAAATGTCACACTCAGCAACATAACGAGCAATGTCCTGCTTCATATTAGACCACCAGAATCTTTGACGAATATCCTGGTACATCTTTGTACTACCAGGATGGATGGACAGAGGCGTATCATGAGCTTCTTGCATAACCCTTTTAGTCTTATCCAGGTTTTTCTTCGAATATGGTACCACTAGGCGGCCTTTGAAATACAAGGCGCCATCGTCCACAACAGTGAAGAATGAGGGCTTTCTTTTTTTGAGGTCGCGCTTAATCTTGAGGACTTCATCGTCACATTTCTGTATCCATTTGATGGTGTCCACAAGATCTGGTTTCGCAACCAGGGTATTGAGAGAACCCTTAGAAACAACATGGAGGTTCCGTTTGGGAAACCTCGGGGGAGCGAGTGATCCCGGAGGAACAATATGGAGGTTCAGCCTTCTAAATTCTTCGGTAAGCGAAGGCTGAACTTTGTGGACCTGGAGGTGGTTGCAGTAAGACTTGCGGCTCAAGGCATCAGCCATTACATTAGCCTTGCTGGGGGTATAGGATATACCCACGTCAAAGTCTGCAACAGTCTCCATCCATCTCTGCTGACGGAGGTTCAGATCTGGCTCAGTAAACAGATACTTCAGACTTTGATGGTCAGTGAAGATCTCGCAACAATTACCGAGAAGGTAATGTCGCCACTGCTTCAGTGCATGAATGACAGCAGCAAGCTCGAGGTCGTGAACTGGGTAGTTTTCTTCGTGAGGGCGCAGTTGACGAGAGGCATAAGCAATCACTCTACGCTCTTGCATTAGGACACAGCCTAATCCTTGACGGGAAGCGTCCCAGTAAATGACGAAGTCCTTCTTAGTATCAGGTGGAGCAAGTACGGGGGCAGAAGTCAACTTGTCTTTGAGCGCCTGGGAACTTTCCTGACACTTGTCTGTCCAGTCAAACTTGACACCCTTATGCAACAGATTAGTCAGGGGCCTGGCAATCTTGGAGAAGTTCTCGACGAATCGACGGCAGTAGCTGGCGAGGCCGAGAAAACTTCGGACTTGCTTCACATTCTTCGGAGGAGTCCAATCGAGAATAGCCTGAACTTGTTCGGGGTTGACGGCAATACCATCCTTGGAGATGACATGCCCGAGATAGGTTACTTCGGGGAGCCAGAATTCGCACTTGGAATACTTAGCATACAGCTGATGTTCTCGAAGCTTCTCCAGCACAAGACGCAATTGTCCAGCATGTTCTTCCTCGTTCTTGGAAAATACAAGGATATCGTCCAGATAAACCACGACGAACTTGTCGAGGTAATCCATGAATATATAATTCATCAGACGAGAGAAGGTGGCGGGAGCATTCGTTAAGCCGAATGACATGACGGTGTACTCGTATGACCCATACCGAGTCACGAAAGCGGTTTTTGGGATGTCCTCTTCACGAACACGGATCTGGTGGTAACCCAACCTCAAGTCGAGTTTGGAGAACACTGATGAGCCAGCCAGTTGATCATAAAGATCATTGATCCGAGGAAGAGGGTATTTATTCTGAATGGTAGCTTGGTTTATAGGACGGTAGTCTTGGACTAATCGGTTTGTCCCATCCTTCTTCTTAACAAAGAGAGAAGGGGCTCCCCAAGGAGAGCAACTTGGGCGAATGAAACCTTTGACAAGAGATTTGTCGATTTCCTCCTTAAGCTCAATGAGTTCATGCGGCGGCATCTTGTAGGGTCGTTTAGCTATAGGGGTGGTGCCGGGTTTCAAGTCGATGATGAATTCAACAGCTCTAGCAGGGGGAATCCCTGGAATTTCTTCTGGGAAGACGTCTTGGAATTCACGAATGACGGGAATGTTTTCAATGCCCTCGAGTGGTGCAGCGTTCAACTCATTCAAGGCATAAAGCCGTGCCTCGGTGTTCTGAACTAGATGAGCTTGGTAAGCTATTATTTCGTCAGAAGGGTGTAGCAGATGGACGACCTTAGTGGCGCAAACTATAGAAGCAGTATGCGCTTTCAACCAATCCATTCCCAGAATGAGGTCGATGTTACACGACTTTAGGATAATGGGAGAGGCGTAGAATTCCAGCCCTTCGATTTCCACGGGGACATCGTTGCCAACCAGTGAGGTTTGACATTGTCCCACGGGGGTTTTTACCAATACCGAAGTGTTCATCTCCTCACATTTAACGTCATGCTTGTATGCAAAATCTTCTGACATGAATGAATGCGATGCTCCTGAATCGAATAAAACAGATGCAGGTACTAAGTTTACGAGGAGTGTACCCATCACGGTAGCAGGCTGGTCTAGAACTTCATTGAGATCAACGTGGTTGGCATGAACATGACCATAAGACTTGGCATTGTTGTTGCGAGGCTGGTTGCTTCCACGGCAAGCTGCTGGGAGGTCCAGTTGATTCTGGTTCTGGTTGCATTCCCTAGCACGGTGTCCTGGTTGACCACACCTGAAGCACAGACCATTATTGGGAGTGGGAATAGGAGTTTGTGGTGGTGGAGCTGGAAGTCTTGGCTGCCTAGTTGGTGGAGCAGGCAGACGAGGTGCAGCATAGGTCTGCCTTGGGGCAGGTGCATTCGGCTGGTACATGTTGTTGGGAATCCATATCTTGCGCTTCTGCAAGGACGGGCCCGAAGATGAGCCCGTGTCACGGTTGCGCCTGTGAGAGCCCTGGTATTCCTGCAGACCCGTTTCGGCATTGATGGCCTTGCTCACCAGGGTGGCGAAATCAGCAAAGTCATGCACTAGAAGTGCAAGCTTGATGTCAGCTTGAAGGCCATCACGGAACTTCTCTTGTCTGCGTGCATCAGTTGCAATGTCCTCTTCAGCATAGCGGGACAAGTCCAGAAACTCCCGCTGATAAGCTTCCACGGTTTTGTTGCCTTGGGTGAGGTTGCGGAACTCACGCTTCTTCCGGTCCATGACTCCCTGAGGAATGAAGCGAGCACGGAAGGCAACTTGGAAGTCAAGCCAAGTGATGATTGTTCCAGCTAGCAGAGTAGGCTTGTGGCTGTCCCACCATTGAGCTGTGGGTCCTTTCAGGAAGAAGGAAGCAAAGGTGACATAGCTGGCAGGGGCTACATCAGCAGACTCCATCTCATAGGTGATGTCACGGAGCTAGTCATCAGCATCTAGAGGCTGAGTTGAGCTGCGGTACACGGTTGAGTTGAGGCGCATGAAATCCTGCAGAGTCACTTGGGTTGGCTGCTGGTTCATATTGGGGCGAGGAAACTGAGCCATAATATTCTCCATGAACTGACGATTCAGCTCAAACTATTGCATCATCCCAGCCATGTACTCAGGTGGTGGTGGGGCGTTGCCACCATGACCACGACCACCTGGTCTAACCATCCTGCTAATATATAACAGGGGTAGTTCAGCATTGAGAAATTTGCAAAGACAAGAATCATTCATGATGAAACATGCACAACGAAAGCAGCACAATAGATACTACATAGTAGTCGTCATATCTTACAAAATAAATCATGCATAGAGTTCGGTACACAGAGTTCAGTACATAGACTAAGACATCATAGGCGGCACGCAGGCTCACGGCGAACGCATCTAACACTAACAAGCAAGTCTACATCAGTCCCACGCGGTACTGCGGAGGTAGCTGTAGCCTCAAAGCTGGTAGTGTGGCATCGGGAACTCCACGTCGGCATCCTGGGGTCTGCGGGTACTCTGGTGCAGAACTCGACGCTCAAGTGGCAGAAGAGGACCAAGTGCGGGAGAGTAGCCTCCCACATCTGGCCAACCGACGCCCTGGGGCATCACGGTCCTGGCTGGGTAGATCGCAGAACGCGGTAGCTCTCTGGATCCGATAAAGGGGTGCAACATTGTCAGAGCACGATAAAGGTGCTGACGAGTGGTGTACAACTAGTGGGGAAGAGCTCGGTTAGCTCTATCCAGCCCATCAGCATGCAGAACCAGGTTCTGATGGTAGAAGGGCTCTCGGGTGACAGTGGAGTAGGCAGCAGTGTAGTATCCCTCCGCACCAACATCGGACGCGATAGCAATGTGCCTGAAGGGGGAGGTGTCCAACTCCTGATACTCTCTGCGAAGACGTGTCAGAGCAGCATAAGCAGCATCGTGGACCGCCATATCGATAGTCACTCCAACACCATGAGCAGTGTGCAGCACGGTAGTGGAGTCATACTCCCGAGAGTAGAGGTGGACGATGGCACGGTACTGCTCCTGGTTCAAGTCCTGGTACTCCTCATAGACGGTGTACTCAGGGTGCCAGCGATAACCCAGATAGGTCATCATCTCAACCAACACAGCAGGTGATCCTGAGGCACCAATGGTCGTCGTGTGGTGCACGACCTGCCTCGTGGGTTCCATCTGAAAACAAAGATGTTTTCACAGGAGTCAAATGACAATGTGGACAATGTTCAAATACTACTCTAAAGAATAACTAGGGCTTATCCAACTTTGGGTTGAACGTGGTCATGGGATCCTAGTGTTAGGGTTAGTAAAATCGTTTAACCCGAGTAGGAGAGAGTTCAGAGTCCCAGAGTAAGGATCGAGGAGTAAAAGATCCGAATACCACCCAGATGGCGACGTGGGCCCGTAAGGCACACAACCATGTTAGTAAAAGTTTTTGTAATGTCTAGACTCGACTTCGGCCAAGGAGTGTGGAAGGGGGATTCCTACAGGCAGTCGGCTCTGATACCAACTTCTGACGCCCCCGATTCAATCATACACGCAAACCTGTACGATCAAGATCACGGACTCACGGGAAGATATCACAACACAACTCTACAAATAAAAATAAGTCATACAAGCATCATATTACAAGCCAGGGGCCTCGAGGGCTCGAATACAAGAGCTCGGTCATAGACGAGTCAGCGGAAGCAACAATATCTGAGTACAAACATAAGTTAAACAAGTATGCCTTAAGAAGGCTAGCACAAACTGGGATATAGATCGAAAGAGGCGCAGGCCTCCTCCCTGGGATCCTCCTAATTACTCCTGGTCGCCGTCAGCGGGCTGCACGTAGTAGTAGGCTCCTCCCGAGTAGTAGTAGTCGTCGTCGACGGTGGCGTCTGGCTCCTGGGCTCCAATGTCTGGTCGCAGCAATCGGGTATATGAAAGGGGGAAATGGGGAGAAAGGCAACCGTGAGTACTCATCCAAAGTACTCGCAAGCAAGGAGCTACACTACATATGTATGCCTTGGTATCAAATGGAATAAGGGTGTTATATGAGGACTGAACTGCAGAATGCCAGAATAAGAGGGGGATACCTAGTCCTGTCGAAGACTACGCTTCTAGCAGCCTCCGTCTTGTAGCATGTAGAAGAGACTAGACTGAAGTCCTCCAAGTAGCATCGCATAGCATAATCCTACCCGGCGATCCTCTCCTCGTCGCCCTGTTAGAGAGCGATCACCGGTTGTATCTGGCACTTGGAAGGGTGTGTTTTATTAAGTATCCGGTTCTAGTTGTCATAAGGTCAAGGTACAACTCCAAGTCGTCCTGTTACCGAAGATCACGGCTATTCGAATAGATTAACTTCCCTGTAGGGGTGCACCACATAACCCAACACGCTCGATCCCATTTGGCCAAACACACTTTCCTGGGTCATGCCCGGCCTCGAAAGATCAACACGTCGCAGCCCTACCTAGGCACAACAGAGAGGTCAGCACACTGGTCTAAATCCTATGGCGCAGGGGTCTGGGCCCATCGCCCATTGCACACCCTGCACGTTGCGTACGCGGCCGGAAGCAGAACTAGCCCCCTTAATACAAGAGCAAGGCTTACGTTCCAATCCGGCGCGCGCCACTCAGTCGCTGACGTCACGAAGGCTTCGGCTGATACCACGACGCCGGGATACCCATAACTACTCCCGCGTAGATGGTTAGTGCGTATAGACCAAATGGCCAAACTCAGATCAAATACCCAGATCTCGTTAAGCGTGTTAAGTATCCGCGAACGCCGACCAGGGCTAGGCCCACCTCTCTCCTAGGTGGTCGGAACCTGCCCTGTCGCTCCGCCTCAAAGATCCACTCGCGGGTGCTCCTACGAGCCGACCCGTCTTTAATCACCACATGTATCATGTATAAAGTAAATAGTATATACCCGTGATCACCTCCCGAGTGATCACGGCCCGATAGTATAGCACAGCAGACGGACAAGAATGTAGGGCCACAGATGAAAAAACTAGCATCCTATACTAAGCAAGTAGGGTTGCAGGTAAAGGTATCAACAGTATTAGCAAGGACAGGCTATGCATCAGGATAGGAATAACGAAAACAGTAACATGCTACACTACTCTAATGCAAGCAGTATAGAGGAGAGTAGGCGATATCTGGTGATCAAGGGGGGGCTTGCCTGGTTGCTCTGGCAAGAGAGAAGGGTCGTCAACTCCGTAGTCGTACTGGGTAGCAGGCGTCGTCTCGATGTCTAGCGAAGAAGAAGAAGGGGGAAGAAACAATAAATAATAATGCAAACAAATGCGCATGACGTTTGCAATGACATGACAAGTATCGGTGCTAGGGGTTGCCCTATCGCGTATGAGGGTGATACCGGGAAGGGGGGAAACATCCGGGAAAAGTAATCCCCGGTGTTTCGCGTTTTCGGGACAGATGAAACGGAGGGGAAAGTTGCGTGTTCGCTATGCTAGGGATGTGTGAGGACGAACAGACCGTGTATCCGGAATCGTCTCGTGGTTCTGAGCAACTTTCATGTAGAAAACTTTTTCATCCGAGTTACGGATCAAAAGATATGATTTTCTAAAGATTTTATTAATTTCTGGTATTTAATTAATTATTTAAATTAATTTAAAAATGAAGTAATGACATCAGCATGATGTCCTGCTGACGTCAGTAGTCAATGTTGACCGTTTGACCTGGTCAACCTGACGTGTGGGTCCAGTTGGACCCACCTGTCATCCTTTGCTTAGCCTAATTAGGGTTTAGGTTAATTAACCTAGGATTAATTAGGTTAATTAGTCATAATTAGTTAATCTAATTAGAATTAATTAAGTTAATTATTAATTAATTAAATAATTAATTAATTAATTTAATTAGTATTTATTTCTTTATTTCTTTTCAAATATTTTTTTTAATTTCTTCCTGGGCGTGGGCCCCGTTGTCCAGTGGCTCATGGCCTTAGCGGGCGCGGGCGCCAGCGAGAGCCGGGCAACGGGCGCCAGCGGTTACGGGCGTAACCCGGTTGGCCCGGCGCCGGCCAGGGTGGCCAGGGGGCGCCGGGCGTGGCCACGGGGAGCAGGGGCTGGTCAGCGCACCGGCATGGAGCTCCGATGGGCTGTGTCCGGGCGAAGCAGGGGGCCCGCGGCGAGTAGATGTAGCGGGGCACGGTCGGGCAAGGGGTGCGGCGACGGGGGCGCGCGGCCGGTGAGGCCATAGCAATGGAGCGGGAGGGCGGCGAGCGGCGGGGCCGGCGAGCTGGAGCAGAGCGAGTGCCGGTGCGAGGCGCGTATGCGTGTGCGGCAGTGATGCGCGAGGCTGGCAGCTGGGCGGGGGCGCGGCCGCTCGCGTGCGCGAGGGCCCGTGCTGGGCCGCGCAGGGCGAACGATGTGGCGGCGCGGTGCGAGTGCGCGCATAGGAGCAGAGCTCCGGTGTGGCCACGAGAGGATGCGGGGCGAGGGAGAGAGGAGGCCGGGGCCTCACCGTTCAGTGCAGGGACAAGGCAGCGGTGCGCGGGGATGAGATGGAAACGACGGGGACGGAGAGGCAGCAGTCCGATGGAGAGGTCCGGTGAGGTGGCCACGAGATTCAGCGGCGTCAGAGGCGGGGCGGCATCACACGTCTAGCGGCGGGGATCAATTCCCCCGATCCAAAGGCGCCTGGAGGGAGAAGAGGCGACGGAAGCAGAGGCGGCGACGGGAGATGCGGGATCGGGATCGGGGTCGGGGTCGTTGCACCCCAATCCAGATCGAGGAAGGAGAGGGAGGCGTGCGGGGGAACGAGTGGGGGAAGTGGGGAGTGGGTAGGTTAGGGTTTCGGGGAGAATGGATAAGGGGAGGGGGGTGGCCGGTTGGGCCTGCGGCCGATTGGGCCGGCCTGCTGGGCCGAAGCCCAGTGGGGGCCTTTCTCTCCTTTTTCCTTTTTTTGGTTAGTGTGTTTCCTGTTTTATTTTTATTTATTTTCTTTTCTATTTAATTTCATTTTAAACCATCTTAGCCATTTTATAAAAATATGTTTGTTGCACTATAATTACCCTCGTAATATTCGGCAACCACCGAACATTTTTGTTTCAACTTCTTAAAAACTTTTGTTGTTTGCCATTTTTTTTAATTGATTTTGAATATGTTTGAACTAACGAAAGCTTAGCAACAATAATCGAGGTGACGTGGCATGATTAGCATGGAATTACTGTAGCAAGATTATCCGGGCGTTACAAATCTCCTCCACTACAAGAAATCTCATCCCGAGATTTAGGAGGTAGAAGGAAACAGTGCGGGGTATTCATCACGCAGGCGGTCCTCGCGTTCCCAAGTGGCTTCGTCTTCAGAGTGATTCGACCACTGGACTTTGAGGAACTTGATCGCCTTCTCACGTGTGCGGCGTTCAGCTTGGTCGAGAATGCGGACCGGATGCTCTTTATAGGAGAGGTCCTGCTGCAATTCGAGCACTTCATGATCCACTGCTCGGATTGGATCCTTGAAGCAACGGCGGAGTTGTGACACGTGGAACACGTCATGAACCTGAGAAAGGTTCGGCGGAAGCTCCAGTTGATATGCCACTTTTCCACGCCTTTTGAGAATAGCGAAGGGACCGATATAGCGAGGAGCTAGCTTGCCCTTGATCCCGAAGCGGTGAGCACCCTTCATTGGTGTAACTTGAAGATAAGCCTTTTCGCCAGGTTGATAGACCATGTCTTTGTGATGACAGTCATACTGACTTTTCTGACGTGACTGAGCAGTCTTGAGATTCTCGCTTATAATGCGAACTTGTTCTTCGGCCTGTTGGATAATATCCGGACCGAAGAGTGGACGTTCCCCAGTTTCTGACCAGTTCAGAGGGGTTCGACACTTTCGTCCATATAGCACTTCGAAGGGGGACATCTTCAGACTAGCTTGATAGCTATTATTATAAGAGAACTCGGCATATGGAAGAGATTCCTCCCATTTCTTGCTGAAGGAAATCACACAAGCTCGAATCATGTCTTCGAGAACTTGGTTGACACGTTAAACATGTCCTTGCGACTGAGGATGAAACGCCGTACTGAACGACAGATGAGTTCCCATAGCTTCTTGGAAACTTGCCCAAAATCTTGAAGTGAATAAGCTGCCACGGTCTGAACTGATAACCAGTGGAATACCATGAAGTGAAACAATTTTGGACATGTAGAGAGTAGCAAGATGACTAGCAGTGATTGTCTCTTTGACCGCCAGAAAATGTGCAACTTTAGAAAGCCGGTCAATGACGACAAGAATAGCATCATTACCTTTCTGCGATTTGGGAAATCCAGTGACGAAGTCCATTTCAACATGGTCCCATTTCCATTCAGGAATAGAGATAGGTTGCAGAGTTCCAGCAGGCCTTTGATGCTCTGCTTTGATACGGCGACAAACGTCACACTCAGCAACATAACGAGCAATATCCTGCCTCATATTAGACCACCAGAATCTTTGACGGATGTCTTGGTACATCTTTGTACTACCAGGATGAATAGACAAAGGCGTATCATGAGCTTCTTTCATAACCCCTTTAGTCTGATCCAGGTTTTTCTTCGAACATGGTACCACTAGGCGGCCTTTGAAGTACAAGGCGCCATCATCGGTGATAGAGAAGAAGGAGGGCTTTCCTTCTGCTAGATGACGTTTAATCTTTTGGACTTCAGAGTCATAACCTTGAATAGTCTTTATACCAGCTACGAGATCTGGTACGACAGCCAGGGTATTTAGAGATCCCTTAGTAACAACATGAAGATTCATCTTCTGAAACTCTAGGGGAGGGGGGACGAGTGCTCCAGGAGGAACAATATGAAGGTTCAGCTTTCTAAATTCTTCGGCAAGCGAGGGCTGAACTTTGTGAACCTGGAGGTGATTGCAGTAAGACTTGCGGCTCAAGGCATCAGCCATTACATTAGCCTTGCTGGGGGTATAGGATATACCCATGTCAAAGTCTGCAACAGTCTCCATCCATCTCTGTTGACGAAGGTTCAGATATGGCTGAGTAAATAGATACTTCAGACTTTGGTGGTCGGTGAAGATCTCGCAAGGATTACCGAGAAGGTAATGTCGCCACTGCTTCAGTGCATGAATGACAGCAGCAAGCTCGAGGTCGTGAACTGGGTAGTTTTCTTCGTGAGGGAGTAGTTGACGAGAGGCATAAGCAATCACTCTGCGCTCTTGCATTAGGACACAGCCTAATCCTTGACAGGAAGCGTCGCAGTAAATGACGAAGTCCTTCTTAGTATTAGGTGGAGCAAGCACTGGGGCAGAAGTCAACTTGTCTTTGAGCGCCTGGAAACTTTCCTGACACTTGTCCGTCCATTCGAACTTGACACCCTTATGCAACAGATTAGTCAAAGGCCTAGCAATCTTGGAGAAGTTCTCGACGAATCGACGGCAATAGCTGGCGAGACCGAGAAAACTTCGTACTTGCCTGACATTCTTTGGAGGAGTCCAATCGAGAATAGCCTGAACTCGTTCAGGGTTGACGGTAATACCATCCTTGGAGATGACATGCCCAAGATAGGTTACTTCGAGGAGCCAGAATTCACACTTGGAATACTTAGCATCATTGTTGAGTAAATCGTTAACTGGTAGCTGCTCGATTGGCTAGCGAGTAGGGGATTAATCGGCTAATCGGCAAGTTAATCGGCCATTTAATCAATTAATCGGACGATTTTTTGGTTTATCGGCTACTCGGTGACCCTACGAGTAGGGATTAATCGGCAAGTTAACTGGTTAATCGGATGAATTCTTGAACAGGGCTTAGCATACAGTTGATGCTCTCGAAGCTTTTCCAGCACAAGACGAAGATGCTCAGCATGTTCTTCCTTGTTCTTGGAAAATACAAGGATATCATCCAAATAAACCACGACGAACTTGTCGAGGTAATCCATGAATATATAGTTCATCAGACGAGAGAAGGTGGCTGGAGCATTCATTAAGCTGAATGACATGACTGTGTACTCGTAAGACCCATACCGAGTCACGAAGGCGGTCTTTGGGATATCCTCTTCACGAACACGGATTTGGTGGTAACCCAACCTCAAATCGAGTTTGGAGAACACTGATGAGCCAGCCAGTTGATCATAAAGATCATTGATCCGAGGAAGAGGGTATTTATTCTGAATGGTAGCTTGGTTTATAGGACGGTAGTCTTGGACTAATCGGTTTGTCCCATCCTTCTTCTTAACAAAGAGAGAAGGTGCTCCCCAAGGAGAGCAACTTGGGCGAATGAAACCTTTGACAAGAGATTTGTCGATTTCCTC